>NC_046163.1:15191264-15449310 GCF_011064425.1 Rattus rattus | reverse complement strand
AAATTATATATATTAAAAGGGTGAGATGTAGAGGTCGTCAATAACATTTCGCCACCACTAGATGGCGCTGGCTCCCACTCGCCCCACGTGAAGGCCAGGGCAGTCAAGATGGCGCTTGGCCTTTACAAGAAGTCCGGCTCCCTATGGGAGATTTACTGTGTGCATGTGCAAGAGTGCCTTCATGCCAGGTCTTTGCCCATTTCCGGGGCGTACCTGATGAGGTCATGAGTAAGCAACCAATCAGGTGTGGGTGCACACACGGGAGATAAATAGGGTGCGCCTGGCGGCGCAAGCGGGGCTTCCACCATGAGAGAGGAATAGACAGAAATAAAGTCACTCATAGTAAGAATTTCTATGTCTCGCGTGCTTGGAAGTCGTGCGTGGGACAAACTTTTTCTGTCAGGTGCTGTCCAAAGTCCAATTGTGGTTTTAAAACTCTCCTACCCACTGCAGGTAGCTAACCTCCATGCTGCCACCATCAACACACCCAGTACAACATGAAATAGGTAAATAAAAATAAAACATATGTTAAGACAAGAAAAGGTAAATGTTAATTGACAAAGAAACATTAGCAAAAGATAAATTTTGTAAATCAAGACCAGTTACACTGATTTTAAATAAGATAGTAATGAAACATTATGAGCAGAGGTGACCAATAAGTGAAATCTGTCTCAGACATGGGCCATGTACATCAGTATCTGGGCAGACATTACAGTAGATAAAGGGAAGAAAAGATTCAAAGGAAAATGAAAAGATAGGTGAAACTGTTCACTTGGTGGAGGAGTGATGGAAAGATACAGGCAGATAGGGAGAATAAATGGCTGCCTAAGTTGTCTTCTTCCTTTCTTATGAGAAAGGCTATGGGAAGGAAAGAGACTATTTAGACACAAACTCTTGAAGAAGGCTATAAGAAAAACAGGAAATCTCAGACCTCTGCCCCCCACTGGGCAGGCCTGGACTCTTGATTTTTCTTCCTATCTATGGAATATGTCATCCTCTATCAAACAACTATTTGTTTTTGGATGTTCTCTTTTGGTGTATCTTGTCCATTCTTTCCTTTGTGGTCTATACCAGACAATAAATTCTTTGCCTGTCCTACAGAATGAATTTAGCTAACCTCATACCCTTGCTACAATAATAACAGCATAGAAAGAACTTATAAATCAGTGACTCTTAGGCTGTTACCACCAGACTTGCTTCATTGGTGAATTCTCGAAAGACCCAAAAGCTGTGTCTTCCAAGTATTTCAAATACCAAAACAGTAAGAGATCCTGGCTCCATGATTAAATGGTAACCCTTGAGTACTGCTCCTCTTCTTGTCCTCCTATTCTAAGAAACATTGACAGCCACCAGGAAGGAACATGCCTAGAATGTTCAAAATGAAATTCCCCCCCACACCTGAGCTGTGCAAGGGGAATGGTCTGCTGGAGAGACTGGGATATGCTTGCTTTTAAAAACTATCTTACATTGGGCAAAATGGTTATGAGCAGAGGAAGGTGTTGGACCTAATTAAGAGGATTGGGTTTGGTGAGACAGATCAATATGCATTATATACATATAAAAATTGTCAAAGAACACATATTAATTAAAATGTTTTCCAATAGGATGGAGATGAAGGGGTACAACACTGACTACCTATACCATGCCTGCTTCCATGCATACCTTTCCATCTTCCCCATCTAAAGTCCTGAAAAGAAAAGACAAAGAATGTCTGACAACCACTTTCAGGAGTTGATTCTCCCCTTGTATCATGTGGTTTCTGGGAACTGAACTCTTGTGCCTCTATGCAGTGAGCTGTCTCATCAGCTTAAATGTTAGAAATGCTTTGTTTTAATGTGTTTAAGATATTAAGAAATAACATTTCTGCATGGATGTATATGATTGCCCATGCATATGTATACATGTGTTTGGACTTTTGGAATCAACCTCCATAGATGCCATCCCCCTTGGTTTTTGAGATAGGGTCTTGCAGTGGCTTAGAGTTCATGAGTTAGGCTAGGCTGGTTGGCTAGAGAGCCCTAAGAATCTGCCTGTGTTCTCCCACCTTGATTGCTGGATTTATAAGTATGTACCATGATGCTTATTCTTTTATTATCATTGTTTATGGTTTGGGTTCTGGGAGTCAAACTCAGGTCGTCATGCTTAGAATAAAAATGTCTTATGAACTGAGCTAACTCCCCAGCTCTGGATTCTAGCAGATGCACAAATTATAACAATGAATACAACTTTTTTATTTCTGTACCATGATTTCTCATCCATGTAGATACTATACACCCATTCATGTGCAGGCAGTTAGTTCTTTATTCTTTGTTGGGTGTGAGGTTTGAAACCAAGAACTCTAGATGATAGGTTAAAAACTCTTAATATACTATTTTTCAGCCCATGTAGCCTACCATGTAGCTCATGTTGGCCTTAGACCTATTTTTCTCCTTTCTCTCCTGCTCTGCTTCCCAGAACAGTAGTTACAAGTGAGTGAGCACTTGTAACCATCTACACCAAATAGACTATTTAATTTTATAGCTTCATAACAGCCTTTGGAACAGGAAGTATCTCAATAATCATGTGTCTGTTCCATTCAAAGTATAGCTTAGGAACTAACAGCATCATGATCACCTAGCAACTTGTTAGGAATGGATTGCTTCAATCATATTTCAGCCCCGATGAATCCATGCTCCCAACTCTTTTGCTGGGCATCATTCTAGCATACTGACTCCTTTTGCTACTTATGATAAAGGGCTTCCTTTTGTTGTTCTTCTGCCTTCCTTTTTCTGTCTCAGTTAATTATTTTCCTCTCCTTTCCTTATATTTCATGGTGGCCTGTATCAATGCTAGCTGCTGCAACGTAAGGCAGCATAAGTAGTATTGTTGCGATCTTTTGTGTCTTTCTCATCTCAGCTCGTTCTAAATGAAGAGATATTGGAAATGACACATAAAAAGTAGGAAAAATCATCACCATCTACAAAAGCACATGTAGGCTAAATGCAAGTTGTGAAAGGCCCCAACTATTCTCAAACTTATCCCTTAAATTTCCAAGATTGTATTGTTTGGTTTTCTTCTGTAAAGCAGAGAAGATAGTATAATACCAGATAAAATAATAGGTCAAAAATACCAGGACCTAAAATGTAGGGAGCTGCGAGGTCCCGCGCCCCAGGGATGGCTCCGGTTTCCGCCTTCTGCTCATTAAGAAAAACAAGTCCGGTTTCCGCCTTCTGCTCATTAAGAAAAACATTGAGAAAAACAAGTCCTTGAGAAAAACAAGTCCTTATTTGGCTGTTCCTGCTTGGCCTGGTCACTTCCGCATAGTGCAACCTATCCACTGTCCCCACGTGGCTTGCTAGGATTGGCCAGCACTAGCTATTTAAGTGTGGTGCAGCGATTTCCCGGGGTCAGAAGATTGTATCAAGGTTCCTGAGTAAATCTGCTTGAAGAAGATCTTCGCTGGTCGTGTCTTCCTTGCTGGTTGAGGTTGGGCTCGACAAGTGGTGGCCTGTATGGGGACCCGGAGATCAGAACTTCTCTCAGTCAGGGCAGCGCTGGAAAGTTCCCAAGGTAAGGTGGGATGATAAGGACCATGGGAAATTAGCGGCTATAAAGTTTCAGGGTAGTGAGCAAGAAAGTTCGAAGTAGTAGCGAACCAAAAGTAAAAAGAGACAGCCTTGTAGTCGATGGATTTTTTCATCCTCCTTATTTTGTGGCTGCTTGTAAACCTCCTTTTTCATTTGGGAATCATTTTTGCCTATTGCTGTGATGGGAAATTCACAATCCCACCCAATTTTTCTGGCTCTTCAGGAGCTGTCTGAATCAAGAAAGTTGAAGATGAAAAGGAGCACCATAGAGAGGTTTCTGAGTGAATGTAATGCCATTGCACCCTGGTTCACAGTCTCGGGTAATCTTTCTGTTGCTTGTTGGGACAAGCTAGGCGAAGACTTAGACCTTGCATGGTCCCAAGGAACCTTAAAACCAGGAGTTCACCAAGTTTGGCGTCTAGTGCGTAGTTGCTTAGAGGATCAGAGGTGCTGTCAGGAAGTGTTAGAAAAGGGATGTGTTGCCCTTGAAATGCTCCAGGAAGAAAGATCGGAAAAGCAAGGAAGTACGAAAGAAACAGATATGGAAAGATCAGATACAGACAGAGAGACGGAGGGGACGGATACTGAGGATGAGTTAAAGGAATTAATAGAACAAGTCAGTCCTTGGTTTATATATAGCTAGAGGCTGTTTGAATATTCTGGATTGGAAAGGGAGATTGAGAAATTGGGAGAAAATGGGCCAGGAAAGATCCTAGTAAGCAGAATTCAGAAGGATCACAGAAACTGAAAGCAGGTACAAAGATAAAGATTTGGGGTAGTGGTGAGTAAACCTTGTCAAAAGGGGACAAGGTAATAATGGTAAAATGTTTTTGTGTATGTGTTCTTTTAGAGTTATGTTAAAATTTATAGAAGCAAAGTCAATTCTCATAGATGCTTTTAGTCTTTGGACCCTGACTAGAGACAGTTTACACCCTAGACAAGAGAGAGAATGGGACTGAGAAAAACAGCCCTCCCGGACTCTCCACAGATGCTTTGGCAAAAGAAGGAAATGAGCTTAAGCCTTTTTGGAGCTCTTCTGGGAACAGAAGGAGGTGGGAGACGTCTTGCCTCCTTGCTGGCTCCTATTGGAAAAGTGCTTATTTCTGGTTCTGGGTCCTTTAGGTAGGATGTCTGGGTCCCTTTGGAGGAACACCATCTAGTTCTTTTCCTCTGTGTCTATTGTCTGTCCTTGGTGCACCAAGCTGTCCATGTATGTCAATTTATGTCTGGGTTTTGCGTCTCGCTGCTTGAATGTTTTGTGTTTCATGTTTAAAAGAAAAAGACGTTTAAAACTTTAAATGCTGGTTGATTCACCCATTGATGTAGTTTTAACTCCTTTCAAGAAAGGAACAAATAAAAAGTTTCAATTGGCTTCTGGAGCCTGTATCTGTAGTTAGGAGCCTAGGTCCGCTGGGGAAGCTCCCCAGGGGGCTGGCTAAATGTTTACACTAGCTGATCCTAAAGGCACCAAGAGCTTCACAGCTTCTATGGTAATGGAACTGATGGCTGTTTCTCTTAGAAAAATCTTTCACTGTGATTATTGGACTTAACAGGTGACAAGGTGTTTCTCTTAAAATTATAGCTAGAAAAAGTAAAAATGCTGATTGATTTAAATATTAAAAATATGTGTAGCCACTTCATTTTTGTTTCTGATTAGTTTTAAGTGTATAATACCTCTACGTGTCTTGGTTAAAGGTTACTGGCTTTTAAGTTATTGGGTATGGTTAACAAGATATAACATTGGTAACATAAAGTTGTCTTAAACCTCATAATAGATAGAGTAATTTTAGACAACAAGTGGCATGAGCCAACCCAGGGAAACAGGTCTAAATTGGAATAATATTTTAATATAATTCTTATCCTGGAATCCAGACTTATAAAAATTTAGGGCAATGTCTCTTTGTTGAGGAATTAGAGCCTGCACCATCATCCATTCATATGCAAGAATTGGCAGTCAAACATTAAAGCATGAGGAATGGACTTGGTGTTTTGGAGAGACTGGATTTTGGAGAACAGATGGTTTGTTGGAGGTTGAGTTTTGTTTTCCAAAGTTATGGTTGTGCTCTGGTGTTAAAGGGAAGCTTAAAGATTGTGGTTAAAGATTGCCAGTGTTACACTGGCTACGGTTTACAGTTTGATCACAGACAGGCTCAAGATTCTAACCCGCACATATTTGTAATTAAAAAAAATTAAACAGGTGAAGATTGTTACAAGATTATAAATGGATGATGATGGCCTTTCTGCCGCTGACCGACATCAATGTCAGGCAGGCATGTTGAAAGGTTATGTGAAATGGAAAGATTTGATCACTGGCTTATGGCATGGGTCAGATCCCATGTTGGAGTGGGCGAGAGGATCTGTTTGTGTGTTTCCTCAGGACCGGCAAGATCCGTTGTGGGTCCCTGAAAGATTGACCAGGAGGTGCAACAAGAATGAAGATCCTGCTGTTGCTGACACTTCTCGGTGTGACCCAAGTGCTGGTCCAAACAGAGCCCTGGTGGGGGATACTCTCGGTGTTCCCGAGACCCATGCCAATATGTCATGACTGTTAAGCCCACTCCTTTAATTTGTCTAAACAGTTGTTAAGTTATCTTTTGGGTAATTGGACTGGAGAATTCGATTTCTTAATGGATCGGCTACATGTAGCCATCGTGACCATGAATTCCACACGTGTGGATGCTGGACTGGCTACGGGATTGTCATCTTGGATTGCTGCTGCTGTGAATCATCTGAGGGAGTGGGCGGGTATGGGAGCCCTAGCTGGACTCTTGCTGCTGGTCTCCCTAGTGAGCCTGTGGTGTTTGTGCAGGATGAGGTTTGTACAGTGGCGGCATGCAGCCATGGTCGTGCAGGCATTTGCAGTCATTGAGGCAGGCCAGTCCCCCTAGGCGTGGCTAACAGTCATGTAAGATATATAGCCACCCTTACTCTACTGGGCCCCATTTCCCCTGGCATATTCCATCGTACCTGAGCATATTGAGTGACCCTACTCAGTGACGGGCAACTTCCCTTCTCACCTAAGACATGGAGCCTTGAGGACGACAAGGTAATCCTATGACGGGTACATGAAGAGACGATCCTAAGATGGGAGGGGGGGGGTCGCCGAGCTCAGTATATCCCAGTGTCGTCTGGGTGCCAATAAAACAAAAAGGGGGAACTGTAGGGAGCTGTGAGGTCCTGAGCCCCAGGGATGGTGCTGGTTTCCGCCTTCTGCTCGTTAAGAAAAACAAGTCCGGTTTCCACCTTCCACTCACTAAGAAAAGCAAGTCCAGTTTCCTCCTTCCACTCATTGAGAAAAACAAGTCCTTGAGAAAAACAAGTCCTTATTTGGCTGTTCCTGCTTGGCCTTATCTCTTCCACATAGTACAACCTATCCACTGTCCCCACATGGCTTGCTAGGATTGGCCATCACTAGCTATTTAAGTGTGGTGCAGGGATTTCCTGGGGTCAGAAGATTATATCAAAGTTCCTGAGTAAATCTGCTTGAAGAAGATCTTTGCTGGTCGTGTCTTCCTTGCTGGTCGAGGTTGGGCATGATACTAAAACAACTTATAGAAGGAAGTGTTTATTTTGGCCTAAGGCTGCAGAGAGAGAAGGCATGTGGTGGGGGAGGAATGGAGCAGGTCCTAAAGAAGATAGCCACATATAAAAAGCAATGAGAGCAAACTGAAAGTGAGAAAAGTTTATAAACATTCAATACTCATGCCCAGTGACTTAATATCTTCATCTCCCAAAGATTGCCCAACCTCCAAACACAGAACACTGAATCACATGTTCAAACATATGAGACTATGAGGAATATTTTTCACTCAAACTTCGTTAGAGGTGTTATCAAATCAGACTAACCCAACCAACACACAAGTGGTATGCAGTATATTATGTCAAAAATTTATTTACTTTGTATCATAGTTTTCTGTTTGATTTATTTGTTGTGATGTTTGGTAGGGAAGGATATGTTCTCAAAGACCCAGGTCTTCAGGGGTCAGAAAAGGTCATTAGATTCTAAGAAAGTGGAATTAGAGATATTTTTGTTCCACTAGTTAAACCCAAACTCAGTTCTTCTGCAAGAGCATCACATGTTCTTAGTCACTGAACCAACTCTCCAACTTCTGTGTCTCAGTTTTCTAGTTATTTATGACAAAATTTCTGAGTGTTAGAGTGTTCAGTCAGTACTATGTCAGCTTCAGTACCAAAGTTCCATCCCCAGAAATTCCTTATGTCCAATGCTGATGCACAGCTGCAATGCAATGGCTGAATAGGGAGACAGAGAACAATCCCTGCATCTTGCTTGACAGACAATCTCGGCAAGTTGGTGAGACAATTTCAGTGAGAGACTAACTTACAAAGTAAGTTTAAGAACAGTTGACGATGGTATCTGATGTTGATTTCTGGCCCCCATACATATTCACACACATGTATGCTTGTACACAGACATGTACACACAGAAATCACACACATACACATATGTACTCACAAAGCTATGCGTCTTGTACTGATGTGAATGGCTTAGAGTAAGCTCTGGTTGCTACCATTTGCTTTTGTGTTTTA
Organism: Rattus rattus; assembly: GCF_011064425.1. NCBI lineage: Eukaryota > Metazoa > Chordata > Mammalia > Rodentia > Muridae > Rattus > Rattus rattus. Next base: position 15,441,196 of record NC_046163.1, on the reverse strand, counting down.
CAGTCTCTGGGATCATAAATATGTAAGTGGTTCTATGGAATTTGCAGAGGAAAATATATGTACAGCTACCTTGATGCAAATAATTTCTATGTAGTCATCATTTAAAAAATAAATGAGACAAATGAGTAAATGAATAGGATACCAAGTAAACTGAAATGATAAAACATCACTTATTTTTCAGTAATATACTATCTACTAAAAGGTGAGAATCTTGCACTAGAAAGATCACTTATTTAGAAATTAGGAGAGCTTGCTTAGTGAGATGGATCTTTGGGTCAGGTAACTTGCCATTAAGCCTGATGTCCTGAGTTTCAGTACCAGATCAATAAGTTTACCTCTGACCTTCACACATGCAATAGAGCTGGGTTACACTTCCCATACAAAAGGTAAATAAAATAGCAATGATAAAAATACAAATTATGAGAATTGAATCCCTGTCAAGTTTTGCTAATATAGACCCAGGAACAATAATTCCATGTATTACACATTTTCCTTCAGGTTACTGAAGTCAGTCGTCCAGGGGTTCCTTAGATGACAGTGATGAATACAGCAGTATTCATGGAAGACAATGAGCCATAACTCATGATCATCTATGTTTATCTGAAAGCTAGAGTTCTAAGAACTAGACATTAAGAAATGAACTTCTTATAGCAAAATTCCATTATTCTTAATAACATCTCTTCCCTAAGCAGACTAATGTGATTTTCATTGTTTTTAATTCAAAATCCATCAGATTACATGCACCATATCAGAGTATGCACAAAGCTTGAGAGAAACAGATTATCTGTTGACATCATCCCTGGCTAGGCTTATCACTTACATCACTAGGTAAAATGCTAGAAACACCCTGTTAGGAAATCAAGACTTAACATTTCAACATTTTTCACCTTCAAGACCAAAATAACATAGCGTCTCTGATACTCTGATGGCACCTATGTTAGAAGTCTTATGTGTAGGAATACAGCCCATACTGAAAACTGCGGCCTTTGCTTCCTTCTGGATCTTTCCAGTCCCCTTACCTTTCTTTGTCCTCTGATTCCCCAACCTTCACCTTCTACTCCTGTCGTATTTTTGGAAACATCAGGTTTTAGTGGCTTTTTTACACGCTTAAGTTCAAGGAGAAACCCTAGTCTCAGCTTCCCAATAAATACTTCAGTCACCTGAATTTGAAATGCCCACAGATAGATTTGTTTGATATACATTGCGGTACCCAGAAGGCACTGTTTGATTCCACACCATGCCTGTGTTAGAACAGGCACCTTGTGAAATTTTCAGACTAAAAGAGTATGTCCTCATGGCTCTTCTTTATCAATATACTCAGCAGCTTGATAAAAGCATGAGAGATGATGGATCCCAGAAACATTTAAAAATAACACAAATAACTTAGTCCAGAACAAGTACATTTCTTTATAAAAATCTAGGATGGTCAGACTAAAACACTAGAATCCTAGAAATGATGTGTCCTACCTAGACTTTGTTGTTACCAGGAATAGTAATAATACTTACCATGGCCTAGGACATTTTCTTCTGGAAAAGATGGGTTCTGGTCTCCAAATAAATAAAGCCCACATTAATTTATTCATCTTTATGTCATCAATCTAACTAAATCAGCATCTAAGAAAATAGACAACTGAGTACACCTGTGATCCACACACGTGCATGTATGCACATGGGAAAAGGAACTTTGACATAAATCCTGAAACAATGGGGAGTCTCCTCAGTTTATGAAGTGCTTGTTTTGTAAGCATAAACATATGCTTTCAAACAGGCTTGAGAGTACATGTTGTAATCTCAGGGATGGGAAAGCAGAGGCACAAAAGTGAGTTCCAGGTAAACGAACAATCTCGTATTAAAAAAAACAAAACAAAACTGTGGATATTCCTTTTGAGACAACATCTGAAGTTATTTTCTGTCCTCCATACATATGTATGCACACACATGAACTGAGGTACCCACATCCATACATGTAATTGCATATATGCTGATATCCCCCCAGATACATTAATATACTTATGCACAAAATTTAACTTTTGATTGTACCACGTCACATGACATGGGAGAAAATCAAGTCCATATTGACTGGTCTCCTAATTTCACTGTTACCACAAAACTAAATACTATTGCAAAGCTATTCTCTTTGGCATAGCCTCTCTACTAAATTTCTGACTTTTTTTAAATCAATGAGAATAAGGGAAGGGTTGTTAATGAGTAGACAGAAGGTAGTGATGGTGTTTACGATGAATTATTATTAGCAGTATGAGTTGATGAAGCTTAAAAAATTAAAATTGTTTATATAAATCACTTAGTAAATATTTAAAGATGCTAAATAATAGTGTATTTAAAATATATATATATATTTGTAAAACATTATAAAGTATCTCCAAATTTTACATACATTTGTGTAAATGTTAATATATTAGCCATGAAATAAGCTGAACAGAATAGACTAATGTGAACAGGATTTTCTTCTCATGGATCATTTTGAATGGTGTATCAATCTTGGCCTTTAGTAGCTCTATCTGCCGTTTTGCTGAGAACAACGACATTACTTTGCATTCTCACTTTATACATATATACATATATATATACATATGTATATATGTATATATGTATATATATATATATATATATATATATATTCAACTGACCAAAATAACAATATCTTGATTTATTTTTTTCTTTTCTTTTTTTTTTTTTTTTTCGGAGCTGGGGACAGAACCCAGGGCCTTGCGCTTGTTAGGCAAGCATTCTACCACTGAGCTAAATCCCCAAACCCATCTTGATTTATTTGTAATGGGGCAACAATTTACCTCCTGTTGTGGCTGGAATGGGAAATGTTCCCATAGGCTCAAGTACTTGAACACTTGCTCTTCCATTATGGTGCTCTTTGGGTAGGATTGCAGGAGGAGTTTGCCTGATGGAAGTACATCACTGGGAGTGGCCTTTTAGTGTAAACAAATAGCTTCATCCTATGGCCTGCATCCCACACATTCTTCCTCTTGTACATGAAAAAATATGATCATCCAGGTTCATGATTCTGCCACCTGCTGCCATGCCTGCCCCATTCTCAAAGAATGAGTCAAAAAGTTGGCTTGTATTTCAGGAACAGAAAAGTAACTATTGTCGTCCCTTCATTCTACAGTATCTTCCACTTGTCAGATCCCAGCTTGCCCTGTACTGAGCTGAAATGCAGGATCCTTTTCCTATAGAGACTATAGGATTTGCAGTCTCTTTTGAGACTGGGTCACGGAAATGATTTCCTTCACTTATTCATTTATTCTAGACTGATGATCATTCACTGATATGATAAACAGAATATACCTGCTCCCTGGTAAGAATCGACATACTACTGTGAACAGAAGTTTGAGTCTTTTTAAAAGTTCCTTTTTATAATTTATAAATTCCTGATCATTATGCTTCTTTTCTATTTTAAAAACTAAGTAGAACATTAAACTATTTGTTTGGAGGAGATGTGTGTGTGCATGTGTGTGTGTGTGTGTGTGTGTGTGTGTGTGTGTGTGCATGTGTGTATGTGTGTGTGTGTGCTCTGAAGAAAGGGTTGATATTCTCCAAATAATATCTTCTTCTTTTAAAATAAAAAAATCAACAGCAACATCAGAAACAAACAAACAAACCAAAGAAAAACACCCAAACTACAGGCAAGTTCCTGGGAAGTACCATTCTGTGTGTCACCAGTAATGTCTATTTCATTGCAGTCAACCTACTGACCTGTATTGACTGATAAATGATCATGAACCAAAAGAAAAGATTAGCGGATTATTTGGCCTTGCTACACTGTGACAGCAAGGTATACTATATAGGACCTGAATTATAGCTTACCAAAGCCTTGGTGACTACATGTAAGGGATCTTTACTGCTGTAAGTAAAGCCAGAAAAACACAGCTGCATGAAGGCACATTCACTAACCTCACAGCACAGTCCGATTTTAGAAGCTGTCTGTGATATGAGTTAATTCATGTCATAGAAACTGGGGCTCCAAAAGAACTTACTCAATTTATAAAGTCCCTACTCTGAAGTGGAATGTTAGTTTGAAGCACAATTATAATCTGAATGTACTATAGTTAAAATATACACAGCAACTTTATTAAATCAATAGATGGGTAATTAATTGTCAGGGACATCCATTCTACATTTATATTTACACACACACACACACACACACACACACACACATACAGACACACACAGACACGCACACACAGACACACACACAAACACACTATGATGGTTTGTATATGTTTGGCCCAGAGAGCAGTAACAAGGTGTGGCCTTCTTGGAGTAGGTGTGGCTTTGTGGGTGTGGGTTTTAATACCTTTGTCCTAGGTGACTGGAAGCCAGTATTTTGCTAGCAGCCTTACGAGAAGATGTAGACCTCTCAGCTCCTCATGAACTAGGAATGCCTAGATGCTGCCATGCTCCTACCTGGATGATAATGGACTGAACCTCTGAAACTCTAAGCCAGTCCCCATTAAATGGTGTCCTTACGAGAGTTGCCTTAGTCATGGTGTCTGTTCACAGCAGAAGAACCCTAACTAAGACTCTCTCTCTCTCTCTCTCTCTCTCTCTCTCTCTCTCTCTCTCTCTCTCTCTCTCTCTCTCCTATCATAGCTAAAACATGACACACTTCAGGATGTGATGTATGATGTGAGGATGATCACTTGCATTATAATATCTACATATCACAGAATGCAAAGTTAACAGTGGCCAGCCAAGTTTCTTGTACACAAAGGAGGGAAAATGCTACTATGAAGATAGCTCTGGTGGATAACAGACAAGAATCCAATATAAATATAAGAGAATAGGCCAATAGCAAGACAAGAGCCAATAAGTTCACTCCACCACTCCCTCTTCAACAAATTTCCTGTCCCCAAGCTCTGAGGCTTCAGAATGAAATTGTTTTAACATGCTAGGTTTTCTATTTTAATCTCTTTTATTTGTATGCTCACACATGTGCATGTGTATGTGTGTGTGATGGCCCTATTAATGATATTTGTTCTGTTCTTTCTCTCACCCTCTGACTTCTATGTGCTCTCCTTTTTACTCTATGAACATTTAAATATCTTTTTGTGTTATGTCAGTTTTTGTATATCTGTGCCTTATTACAATTTGAATTTTTCTGCCACTGTAAAATCTTCTATGTAACTCTTAGGTGTCAATAGCTAATTTCCAGGAAAGTAATGAAGAAAACAGTCCAATTACCCATAGCTTTATAAACAGTATAATACTCAGGAATAACCTACTTTTAAAAAGTTAAATATTTGTACAAAAAATACCTTAAGACACTGATGAAAAACATCTAAAGAAGAGAATTAGAGGTGGAAAGACCCTCCATGTTCATGGATGTGCAGGTTTAATATGAAGCAGCTATATCTGCAGTCATGTGCAGATCCATTACAGTCTCCATCAAAATCCTGAAGCAATTCTTTATAAAACTAGGCAAAGCAAAAGTCTTCAGAAAAGTGGCAAAGACCCTGAAGAGCCAAAAGAATCTTCAACAGAAGAGCAATGCTGGGGGAATCATACTACTTGATCTCAAATTGTGTTACAAAGCTACAGTGACAAATTTGCCTGGTGAGAACATGGAAGCATCAATTCTAATAGAATAGAACAGAGGTTCAGATAAACCCATGCAGTGACAGTCACTTATTTTTGAAAAATCTATCAAAAGCATATTTTTGGGAAAAAGACAGACTACTTCTTAACTAATCATTTTGAGAAAACCAGATTTCCATATTTATGAAAGAAAAGAGATCCGTTTCTTTTTCCTTCATAGAAGACAATTCTAAATGAACCAGAAATTATAATGTAAGTAAGACCTGATACTCTGAAATTTCTAGAGGAAGAGATGACGTTACATTGTCAATATGCAGACATAGACAAAAATTTTCTCAAAGGACTCTGAAAGTTCAGACTAGAATTAATTAAGGAGTGACAAGAGGGAGATTGTGAAATTATGAAGCTTCAAATAGCAAATAAGACACTGACCAGAAGGGAGAGGCAGAATAACAGGTTGGAGAAACCATTTTTCAAATATCCATAAGACAGAAGATTAGTATCAAAGATGTATTAAGAGTTATAAAATTAAAACTGCTCCCCAAATCATTCAGTGATTAAAAAAGCTAATGAACTGAACAAAAATCCCCAGAAGAAAAATAATGCAGAATATCAATAGTTAAAAATGTTCAGCACTTTTTCATGGAAAGCAAATCAATTGGTTTCAAGCCCTTTAGCATCCCAAGTAGAACAGTCATCACCAAGGCAACACCTGACACCAAAGATGGTGAGGATGTAGAGAACGAAGAATTCCTATTCACTGCTGGGGGAAGTGTAAGCCTATTGCAGCCTTTATGAGATTCTATCTGGAGTTTCTTCAAAATCTGAATATAAAAATGCAATGTTACACAGGTATGCCACATTGGAACATATACACAAAGACTCTAATCAAGAGAGATACTGGCACATTCATTTGCTGAAGCACTTTTCAGTAAGTGAAACCAGGATATGTGGACACCCAAACCTGAATAGAGAAAGAAACTATGCATATGCACAATGAAATGTTATGCAGCCAGAAAGAAATGTGAAAACATGGCATGTGCAGGAGCATATATGTAACTGGAGATCATTGTATTAAAGAAAAAGGAGTCAGTTGTTACCAAGATTTAAAATCATGTATATGTGTGCATATATGTGTTAAGTGTATGTGTATATGATGTGTGTGTATTTGTGGATTATATATGTGTATATATAAGGAGGCCACAAAATTAGGTAGAGGATTATGAGACGAGGAAGAAATCCTAAGGGATGTGGTAAAGAGGGAAATGAGACTGAAAGAGAGAAAAATGGAACTTTTAAGAGGAAGAAATATTGTAAAATAGAATTCAGCAGGGAAGGAAAATAAACAAGAAAAATATGTAGTGGCACATGTATAGGAATTTCAGGATGAACCTATAATTCTATGTGCTAGATCAAAGGTGCTCCAACTCCCTAATGCTATAACCCTTTAATTCACTTTCCTATTTTGTGGTGACCCTCAACAATAAAATCATTTTCATTTCTACTTCATAACTGTAATTTTCCTATTGCTACAAATTGTAGTGTCAACATCTGTGTTTTCAGACAGTATTAGGTGAACCCTGGTGAAAGGGTCCTTTGACCACCATAAGGAGTCAAGAGCAACAAGTTGAGAATCACTGTGCTAGATTAAAAGATCCATAGCCAAACCACAATAAAATATTATTTATTTAAATAATGAAGAAGAAAGAAGTAGGAACATCATCTTCCCATGAGCTTCTGGAAAGTGCTGTAAAGGTTTTATTTAGTTTATAAAAATTAACTGTTTATGGTTATGACCACCTATTAGGAATAAAGGACTGGAGCTCCCAGATAAACTGAAACAGTATATAAACCCAGGAATATATATTCACACTACAGACAGAAGACTCATAGACTATTGGATTAAAACTCCTGGAATACTACTGATATGAAGAATATTTGTCATGTTTCATGTGCTACTCACCTAGGACCTTCTTTTTGTTCATGGAACACAGCTGAGTTACTGGCATTTGCCTGGCATACTTCAGGCCCTGAGTTAAATCCTAAGTACTTAGAGATTCTTGTTTTATACAGATCTGAGAAAATCCACTAAATCCATCCCATTTTTTAAACTTCTTTTTCTGCCATGCTCCCTCGGGGGCCTGTTTCTGCTCTTTATCATTCATGCTATCAGGTACAAGAATTCAGGCCACAATATCCTTTGCATAATAGAAAATTTCAAATGTTATATGAATAGCAATATTCTCTGATTATTATGCATAATCTCTTCCTAAGAGAGGAGGTATCCAGCCTTGCACTTCCTGTCTTGATTGATGGCCTAGTTTCATTTCTGTTTCTGTAGAAAACAAGCAAACAATCACCCAAACAAAAAAAAAATACAAACATAAACAAAAAGCAACTTTACCAAAAACAACTTAGGGTAAGAAGGGAGTGCCTTATGTAGATTATAATACCAGGTTTATAGTACATACATTGATGAAGTCAAAGCAGGAATTCAAGTGGCTAGTCATATATCTACATTCAAGAGCAGAAGAGAAACGAATGAAACCAGGCTACCTTATTTCTAGGTTGCTCTGCTCAACTAATGTTCACCAATTATATTGTCTAGGACCACTACACGTAGGATTCATGTGGGATGGTTCTGCCCACAATAGGTTGGGGTTTCCCACATGAATCAACAATCAAGGTATAGATATGTCTATAGACCAACTATACACGTTCTCATTAAGGTTCCCTCTCTCCAAGTGACTTTAGGTTGTATCAAGTTGACAATAGAAACTAATTAGCATAATATATATATGTATATATATATATGTGTGTGTGTGTATAGGTAAAGTATCTTTAACAAGGACATAGTTTCTTATCTCTCATATTTTTTCATAAAGCTTGTCCTCAAGTTTTGTTTTTTATAATTTGATTAAGAGTAAACTTTATTGTTATCTTAATGAAGGAATGAGTTTGTATTTTTCTTTAATTCTGATACAGGTATCATCTCTTCATGTTTACAACTACATTGTATTTTACCTCAGGAACTTAATCTCCAGTAAAGTCCCATAATGGACCAAAATTCACCCATGCCCAAATCCAGTTTGTTCTGCTATCCATCTGGAACATTAAGTGCTTTTAATGTCATGAAAAAAATCTATTGATTACAATACCTGAGTAAATGAAAGAAGAGGAAGAGGATGGGATGGAGGAGGAAGAACACAGGAAAGAGGAGGAGAAAGAGGGGGAGAAAGAGAATGAAGAGAAGGAGGGGAAGAGAAAGAAAGGAGAAAGAAAGAGAGAGAGAGAGAGAGAGAGAGAGAGAGAGAGAGAGAGAGAGAGAGAAAGGAGGGAGGAAGGATATCATTGCTCCTAGGTATGATGGAGAAGGTTTATTGTAGATAAAAGAACATACCCAGAGGCAGAGGCATCTGGGAGAGTCCAGAGTGAACATGATCCTCAGCCTGGCCATTTGAGAATAAGGGGAGTAGAGAGGGAAGAGGGAGAACTAGGGGACCAGGATAGCAAAAGTCCAGGAGGGTAAATGGTAAAATGGACAGAAATAGCCCAAATGGCTGAAAAATATTGGGGAAGAACATCTGTGGGAAAGATAACCCATTCTCTGGGCTCAAGAGTTGAAGATAGGGGACAGGGTATGCAAGTCATACTCTGAAAGAGGTAGAGACAGAGGATGCTAGGAGCTGTCATATGTTAAATAGGCACCTTAGTTAGCCATTTGCCCTGGTCCTGATACCGAACTCTGGGTTCAAAATGAAATGTCAAATAGTTTTGCAAACTTTCTCAGTTACAGGCTTAGCCCCATGCTGTGCACTCTAAGGCTACACTGTGCACTTCTATTACTTAGCCCATGGCTCAGTTTTTAATAGCTGGAGTAGTTCAAACAATCTGTACTCACTTCAAAGTGTATTCAAGAAAACATTGTGAGCTATATGAATTGATCACTCTTTCCTCTCCACTTAAAGTTTTGTACATGTATATGTTGTCAAGATAATTGTCATGAAGAACAGCTACAGACTATACTCTAAATCCAAAACCCACTTGTCAATACCTAAAGTTAGAAGAAATAAAAGTGGGTAATATTTAGCCTATCAAATATTTGGTTAATATAATAGAAAGTAGTACAGATACAAGTCATAATAAAATGTTAAAAGATATACAGACTAAATGAATTAGAAAAATAAAAAAAATGATAGGATTCTTGGTGTTGGAAACCATTCAGAGGGTAAGGGTGTATTGTGATTTTGCAGGGAACCTGATAGCCACACCTCACCTCCATCAGGCAGGTCACAACTACCTTCAACTGTAGGGGTCCTATGCCCTCTTCTAGCTTCTACATTCAATTACACACTCTCTCTCTCTCTCTCTCTCTCTCTCTCTCTCTCTCTCTCTCACACACACACACACACACACACACACACACAATTAAAAGTTAAATTAACATACTCAACTGTCTGCTATGTTTCTCCCTGCAGTCCATAAGTTGACATAATGGATCAGATAATCACCTCTCTCTTGTGTCACAGGTCCTGGACTCATCTCCTATTATGCCGGCACTAGCAGCAGCTGCCTCTATTCCCTCCAGGATCTATTCTCACATGGAGGAGTTTGGCTGCCTTTCGTCTGCTGCTCTTCTCCCTGCCTCTCATCAAGAACAGGGATAGCAGATGTTGTTCAATGATTAAAGAATGTTTCCCTTTGAGACAGGAGCTGGAGAGTGGCAGACAACAAATGTTTATCATCTAACCACTATCTTCTGCTTCACTCAAAAAGAAGTAGCTCATATGCAGCATCTTATGTGACCCTTAGGCCTGACCTGATGGAACTCAAGTGAAACCAATTTCCTTTTGATGGTAAAAAGACAAATATGTTCTGGTGACACGGCCAAACACAATCCTCTATAGAAAATGGAGAACTTTTATAATTATGTTGTAAATGTTATATTTGTTTTGGGAGACTATAACAAAGGACATTCAAAATCACTGTGGGGATCAAGAAACCTTGGAAATAAATTATTGTTTCATAGTGATATTTCAAAGTCAGGCTTTCACTATTTCCAGTTAATTGAATGATATATAAATCAATTCATAACTACAGTCATATTTCTATTCCTATTTTCTAATAGATGTCCTATTCAGTCCAAAAATCCACCCACAATTGTATGTTTCTAGCTCACTGATGCTGCTTTGTGGATGCATGGTAAATCTACCTTGATTAGCTAACCAGGTGCTGTGGTGATTTTCTTTGATAAGTTTGTTTTCATACTCTAACATGATATTTCACTCAACAAAGACAAGTGTAATTATATATTTTTCTTGGGGAATAAAAAGAACATGCAAGATTTGCCATGGCTGATAACTTTATCAATTAAGCGATTTCCTCCATAACTCCATAATACCTATCAGGGATCAAAGAGATACCAAGATTCATACATAACTAGATTCAATTGACTGATATTTCTAACTGTGTAATTGTGGGTTGATTCAAACATTCACATTTTTACTTCTGCTTTGCCTGGAGATATAATTAGTTTTTACATGGTTATTAATAAGACAAATAGTATATTTAGTACTTATTGAAATTTACTCATATATGGCCAGTGAGATGCTCAGCAGGTAAAGGCACTTGCAACCATTTCTGATGACTGGAGTTGGATACTCTCATGGTAGAAGAAGGGAAGCAATTCCTACAACTTGTTTTCTGATCCCCTACTTGCATCCAAGACATGCATGTATTTGCACACACTTAATAAATAAATAATTGTAATAAAATAGTTCCTCAGAAATTGGACATAGTACTATCTGAGGACCCAATTATAACACTTTGGGCATATACCCAAAAGATGCTCCAACATATGACAAGGATACATCCTCCACTATGTTCATAACAGACTTAGTTATAATATCCAGAAGCTGAAAAGAACCCAGATATCCCACAACAGAGGAATGGATACAGAAAATGTGGCATATTTATACAATGTGATACTACTCAGCTATTAAAAACAATGACTTCATGAAATTCATAGGCAAATGGATAGAACTAGAAAATAAGATCCAGAGTGCGGTAACACAAACACATACACACAAAAAAACCCACACATGATATGAACTCTCTGCTATGTGTATATTAACCCAAAACTTGGGTTACCCAAGATATGATCCACAGACTACATGAAGCTCAAGCAAAGGGATGGCCAAATTGTGGATGCTTCAGCCCTTCTTAGAAGGGGGGAGCAAAAATATTCACAGGAAGAACTATGGAGACAAAGTTTGGAGAAGAGACTTTAGGAAAGACCATCCAGAGATTGTCCTACCTGGGGATTCAGCACATATACATAGAGCCACCAAACCCAGACAATATTGCTGATGCCAAGAAGTGTATGCTGAAGCCTGATATAACTGTTTCCTGAGAGGGTCTGCCAGAATATGACAAATACAGAGCCGGATACTCTCAATCAACCATTGAATTGAGAAGAAGTCCTGATTGGAGGAGTTAGAGGAAGGATTGAAGGAGCGAAAGGGGTTTGCTATAAGAACAACAAAACCAACCAACCAAAGCTTCCAAGAACCAAAGCACCATCCAAAGAATGGACAGACCCATGGCTCCAGTTGCATATGTAGCAGAGGATGAACTTGTTGGGCACCAGTGAGAGGAGAAGCCCTTGCCAAGGCTTGATGCCCCCGTATAGGGGAATTTCAGGGAGGGCAAGTGGGAAGTGATGCGTGGGTGGGGAAATACCCTAACAGAAACAGGGGTAGGGGGAATGAGATAGGAACTTATGGGAAGGGAATAACTTTTGAAATGTAAGTGAAAATATCCAATACCCCCCCCAAAAAAAAGAAAGAAAAGAAATGTGTCCATGCAATCTACATACCCACATAATTAGGACAGTTCTTTTAGTATAATCCCTTCTGAAAGTTTGATAAAATTGAAAACTTATCAAAATGAGAAAGGTCCTATTGGATACTTTTTAAAGCCAAATGAGCAAAGGAATCATTAAAATCATTTCCAAATTACATTTCTTAGACAGATGAGGTCCTCTGTCAGTAGCGAAGGCTAACAATTCTCCATTCCAGAGAAATCCTCTGGCAGTTCTCTGCTGTAACTACTGTATTAATTCCAGTTCAACCTTGACAATAATAAAAGCAACTGACAAAGAATCAGCAGAAGCCAGCAGCTTTAATAACAGGACAAGCCAATGTCCAAATTCTCTGGCACCATCTGTTTTTCATGTATTATCTTCTTGCTATGGCTACTGGAGACTGAAAAGGAAGCCTAATTGTTCCCAGAAACAATATGTCAATAAGGGCTGCTCTCTCCACCCTGTCGGGTTTTAGAAACAGCATGCTATTGACTAGGGTAATTATAGATTTGCCATTCTCCTTCTGAATGTGAAATGGATACAGAAGGTGCCATCAATCACAGGTTCAATGAGCCTCATTTCTATGTGAATGCAGGTCAGTAAGATGGTGTATCATCAGTCATTGATTCAGTTCAGGAATATGGACCCGAGTCAGGGCCACATGTACAATTCAGATAATAAGGATGAAATATGGGGCACTGAGAACCAAATATACTGCAATTCAAAAAGAAAATTGAAAAATGCTGGGAGCATGTATCAGTACATAACAATGGAGACATGAGTTAGATTCCTGTCTCACAAACATACAGGGTACAGAGGTATGTACCTGTAACACTGTGCTTGGGGATGAGATCAACACAGAAGTATCCCTGGTATTCATTGATCAGCCAGTCCTGTCAAACCCATGAGCTCCAAATTTAGCAAGCTATTCCATCTCAAAACTAAAGTTGAGAATGAACAAAGAACATGCCCCAAAGATAACTCTGATCTCAAAGGTCGGGTATACATGCAGATAGAAACATACATATGAATATGTATAAAACATATATATCAGAAAGAGAGAATGTGGGAGAGAGACAGAGGGACAGATAGACAAAGGCAAAGGCAGAGATAGAAAGAGAGAGAGAGAGAGAGAGAGAGAGAGAGAGAGAGAAGAGAGAGACTTTTTTTTTGTTTTGCAGTCCCTTTTTATTGGATATTTTCTTTATTTACATTTGAAATGTTATATCCCTTTCTTGCTTTCTCCTCTAGAAATCTCCCATCCCATCCTCCTTCCCCTGTTTCTTTGAGGTTGCTGTCCCACCTACACATTTCCTGCCGCCTTCCCTTCCTGGCATTCCCCTATACTGGAACACCTAGCCTTCACAGAACCAAGAGCTTCTCCTCCCATTGATGTCCTACAAGGCTATCCTTTGCTACATATTTGGCTGGAGCCATAGGTCCTCCCATGTGTATTCTTTGGTTGGTTGTTTAGTCCTCGGGAGCTCTGGGGTGTCTGATTGGTTGATTTTGTTGTTCTTCCTATGGATTGCAAACCCCTTCAGCTCCTTTAGTTCTTTCTCAAACTCCTCCATTGGGGACCCCATGCTCAGTCCAATGTTTGGCTGCGAGCATCCACCTCTGTATTTGTCAGGCTCTTGCAAAGCTTTCAGGAAAACAGATATATCAGGATCCTGCCAGCAACCACTTATTGGAATCTACAATAGTATCTGGATTTGGTGTCTATATATGGGATGGATCCCCAGGTGGTGTAGTCTACGGATGTTTTTTCCTTCAGTTTCTGCTCCACACTTTCTGTCCATACATCCTCCCTTGAGGATTCCCCCCTTCTAAGAAGGACTGAAGCATTCACACTTTGGTCTTCCACTTCTTCAGCTTCATCTGATTTGTGAATTGTATCTTGGATATTCCCAGCTTTTGGACTGATATCCACTTATCAGGGAGTATATACCATGAATGTTCTTTTGTGAATGAGTGATATCAGGATGCTATTCACTTTGTGATCAGGATACTCACTTTGTGAATATCAGGATGTTATTTTCTAGTTACAAACATTCCCCTAATAGTTTTATGAAGTCATTGTTTTTAATAGCTGTGTAATACACCAGTGTGTAAATGTACCACATTTTCTGTATCTATTCCTCTGTTGAAGGACATCTAGGTTCTTTCCAGCTTCTGACTAATATAAATAAGGGTGCTATGAAGATAGTGGAACACATGCCCTTGTTATATGTTGGAGAATCTCTTGGGTATATGCCCAGGAGTGGTATAGGTTGGTGTTCAGGTAGTTCAATTTTTTGAGGAACTGCCAGACTTATTTCCAGAGTGGTTGTACCAGCTTGCAAGCCCACCAATAATGGAGTAGTGTTCCTCTTTCTCCACACCCTCACCAACATCTGCTGCTACATGAGTTTTTGATCTTAGCCATTCTGACTGGTATGAGGTGGAATCTCAGGGTTGTTTTGACTTGCATTCCCTTGATGACTACGGATGTTGAACATTTCTTTAGGTGCTTTCAGCCATTTGGTATTTCTCAGTTGAGAATACTTTGTTTAGCTCTCTACTTCATTTTAAATAGTGTTTTTGTTCTCTGCTGTCTAACTTCTTGAGTTCTTTGTATATATTGGATATTAACCCTCTATCAGATGTAGGATGTAGGTTAAGAGCTTTTCCCAATCTGTTGCTTGCTGTTTTGTCTTATTGACAGAAGCTTTGCAATTTTATGAGGTACCATTTGTCTAGTGTTGATCTTAGAATGTAAGCCATTGGTGTTCTGTTCAGGAAATTTCTGCCTGTGCCTATGTGTTTGAGGCTCTTCCCTACTTTCTCTTCTATTAGATTCAGTGTACATGGTATTATTTGGAGGCTCTTGATCAACTTGGACTTGAGCTTTTACAAGGAGATAAGAATGGATCAATTTGCATTCTTCTACATGCTGACAGCCAGTTGTACCAGCACCATTTGTTGAAAATGCTGTCTTTTTTCCATTGGATGGTTTTAGCTCCTTTGTCAAAGATCAAGTGACTATCAGTTTGTTAAGTAGTTAACAATTTTGGCAAATTGAAAAACTGGGCAAGAAATTCTCAGCTTTAGTTTTTTTCTAATCTGAAAAATTATATTTTAATATAAAGCCAAGTGTTTATAATTTGACATGACTCAGGTTAGATTTTAGTAGTTATAGTCACATAACTATAGTCAGAATTTCAATAAAATTATAGACATTATTAAGTATGACAACACAACTGGTACCATGTTGAAGTTTTCAGTATTTTCTTAGATTCTTGTTTGAATAAGTTATTACCATTTTACAATCCATCTTTTAACATTTTATACACTATAACTGTATTTATATCATTTCCATCACAGGCACCAACTCAGAGTGATGTGTCCACCAAAATTATCTGCCATAGTTGAGGGAGAAATAAAAAAAATTCCAAAATGTAAATAGGCTGTAGAATCCATGTCCACTAAGTCAGCCCTATTGAGAATACTAAAAGCAATACTTTGGACTCAGGAGTGGAATAAGCATAGAAAGAAAATAAATGAAGCTGTAATTAGTGAACCAGAATAGAAATAAGAATGCAAATAAAAAGTCAGAGAGAAGCTGACCTTGAGAGTTTGAGTAAATTCATCAGATAAATGAAATGTAATCACATATGTAAGTTCAAAGTATAGAAAATGATGACGTTAAAATATTCCAATTCGCTGGTATTATGAATAGAAAAGTATCTGAGGAAGACAGAAATTTGAATGAGTGGCATTTCAAGAATGAATGAACATTATTATTTAAAAACAACAATAAGTTTACTCATTTCCTTGAGTTTCTTATTGAGGAATCCTGATCAGAAATTATCTGCACCCAGTAATATCTATCCTAAACTTCATTTCATTGGTTTCTGAATGTTTTTGTTTCTACAAACATCTTCAGAGGTCATTCTATAATGTAGTTTGTTTGTGGTAAGGAATTTAATCTTCTTAAATTCTGTTAATCCATTTATCATGCAAAAAAGAAAACCCACGATAATGCACTGCCTAAGATTCAGGAAGTTTTCTCATTTTCCAATGAGACCGAAGTTTAAAAAATTAGGGTCCATCTCAAAACATGCTGTGCTTACTGTAGCCTGTGCAATTGTACCGAGCTCCCTACTCAGTGCTGGAAATCTAGGTTCAGATTTTCATGCTGGTTAATAAAGTATCCTATTGTCTAAGTCATCCCCCTGCCCTATACTAACACTAGATCATTTTTATTTAAATTCATTTAGATATCTCTTTCTTCATTTGTGATTACTTTCTTTATGTTCCTGTATGTTTCAGACATGCAAGTTGTCTTCTGCTCGCTAGAACTTTATCTTTTCTCTTTCCATTTTGGCCTTTGTGAGGTTTCAGAAATGTCAGTGCACTCACAGAGATGATCTTCTGTGCACTTCTTTACTTTCTCAACTCCAATGATCCACATCATTTATATCCGGATGCCTAATACATTAAAATATTGTGTGTAATATTTTAGAATTTTTAAACTGTGTCTACAGTAAGGGTTGCCCTCTGTATTTGTCCACATAACCATAATACAACACTCTCTACCATATAGTGTCCATTATCAAAATGGTGGAAAGCATGGCAGCATGCATGAAGGTATGTTGCTGGAGATATACTCTAAGATGATCCTAAGAAAATCAACAGGGATCAGGAAGAGAAAGATCAATAGGATTGGCTCAAGCACTTAAAACCCCAAAGTCCCCCTCCATTAACATACTTCCTCCAGGAAGGCCACACCTACTTCAATAAAGCCAAACTTCTTTTTTTTTTCACACACACACACACACACACACTTCCACAGCACTGCACAAAATGCCAGTTAGAGATGATAGGTGTTTAATTGCTTGATACAACCCTTTCACAATATACACATAAACCAAAATATGGAGGAATACAACTTGAAGATTTTGGTCAGGGATACCTCATCGATGCTGTTAAATAACGAGGATACCACGTCTAGCACAGGAACTGTCTAACAGTCTAAGAGTAAAGCCAAACTTCTTAATCCCAGTCAATTAATGCCACTTCCTAATAATAAAGAGTTCAAATATATGAACTTTTGGGGGTCATTCCTATTCAAATCACCTAAGAGCACATACTGAACTTGCAAAGGAGCAATGTTCAATTCCTAGTACCTATGTCATGGCAGATAGCACACAACCACTTGTAACTATAGTTCCAAAGGACCCAGTGTCATCTCTTGACATTCACAGATACCTGCACTCATATGTATTTACCTACACACAGACACACACACACACACACACACACACACACAAGAAACAACATCCTGATAGATACCAAAATGCCATTATTTATAAAATATTTCTACCCACATGAATCCTCCTAGAAATTATGCACAAAGCATATATTTCCTTTGAACAATTTTTATTTCTTACTTTGTGTAGTTTAATTTTTAAAATGATCATTCTTTCTCACAGAAATTTCTTCTAAGTTTCCCCCAAATCATCCATACATTTTTAGGAGGATGCTTTAATATTCAGGGAAGCAATCCTTTCCCACATTGGGAAAGATTACAAAGAAAAGGTTCTACTCTGTTGAAAATGGAAGTGGTTTGCTGGCTGGCAAGCAGGCACTGCATTGATTTTGTGCTTTCCAGTGATGTACAGCAACTTGGTGCATTCTGAACGGCAGCTACTCCACAGCATGAACACGGTTCCATGTACCTCTCCCCTTTTCCCATTTTATCTGATCTTTCATTCTGCCACATCCTCTCTATATACTTCACTTTGGATAATTTATGTTATACTCCAGCTTTACAATAAATTCCCTTTAATAACATAGATAGGACACAAAGGTAGGAAATATAACCTGAATAGCAAACAGTACAGAGATGTTGGTTTCTGTGATTTATGTCCAAAATGCATCTGGTGGTATATAAAGAATGCTCACTATTAAGGAGTCTGGCATTTATACATGAAGAAACTCGGGCTTGATCCATGTGGAACAAGATTATTTTTACATTGTGATTAAATATTTTTGATACATTGATTTAGTAAACATTTATCAGTCAATATCTCTTACACATGTTGAGATTTTTAAACTACTAAAGATTTGAAAATTTATTAATATACTATATATATATATATATATATATATATATATATACAGTGATGTCATTTTCAATAATGTTCCTGTGAGTAGGAAGTTATTTATACAATACTCAACAATCATTGGAGAAGTATGTAGACCTGTGTACTGTAGGAGAACATTGAGGCCTGGAGGGCTATCACACAAGACAGTATGCTGTCAAAAGATTAGTCACAACATGTTCAACATCTTTATCCATAAGGAGAATGTAAACTAAAATTAACATGATCTTTCATCATACCCCAGGCAGAATGGTCAAGATTAATAAAAGAAATGATAGCACATGCTGGCAAGGATGTGGGGAAAAGGAAACACTTATTCACTTCTAGTGGCAATGCAAACTGGTCCAACCATTATGACAATCAGTGTTAACTTTGCTCAGAAGCCTGAAAATAGATCTACCACAAAATTCCAGCTATACCACTCTTTGGCATATGTTCAAAAGATTTTATAACTTATTACAGAGATAGTTGCTCACCAATTTTTCTTAATTCTCTATTCAAAATTGCTAAGAAATTAAAACAGTAATGGAAATGTGATAAATTTTGAAATGGAGTACTATTACACCTGAATGAAAATTGAATTTTGCTGGTAAATGGAGAAAAAGTTTTCTAGAAAAACAAACTGGAAGTGATTTGAAAAGAAAAACGTCATCAGAGATGACTGGACAGGAGAGGGAAAACTGAGGACTGGTAAACAGAAAAATGGAGGGTATGCAGTGTTTAAAATATACTGTATAGAATCCTGAAAAATAATTTGAATTTTGAATTTTATACCCTGACAAAGATGAATTAATATGATATATATATATACATATATATATATATATTTCAATTCATTCAAAGTATTTTCTGGGAAGTGTGTCATTAATCTCAGTAAATTCAGTAATGATTTGGAGTATGCTTAGATAGTTATATTTTGAAAAATAAAACATTTTTTTAAACTGGAGAGCTGACCCAATTCACCAGTTAAATATCTTGATGCTCTTCCAGAAGATCTGAGTTTAGTTTTCCAGCATCCATCATGTTAGCTACCTCACAGCCACCTTTAACTCTTGCTTGGGGGAATCTGGTATCTATTCTGGTCCTCGTGGTCACATGTACTCATATGCGCAAACTTTCACACACACACACACACACACACCTTATAAAATAAATATTAAAATACAATAAAGTTTAAAAGATCTACCTGAGATGAGAACACACTGGTACCAAATATAAGTAATAATTATCTTCAAACAGCTGACAATATAAAGGGCTGATTTCTTCTATCAATTAACTGCATTTATTTTATCTGTGCTATATGACTGTTCTCCTTTAATGAAACAGCCCATTGATAAATGCTAAAAGGCACTGCAGGCTCTAAACATTCCGATAGAGTGTACATAGCTAAGTTTGTAGTGGGATTGCTGAAGCATGCATGAGACTGTAAGTTCAATTCTCAGTACTGCATAAATTGGACATAGAAGAATTCTTCACTCAGAAGGTAGAGGCAATCAGGAGCTCAAAGTTATCCTTGTCTGCATAGTAAGTTTGAGACCAGCCCACAGTACATAAAAAGTCGATAGATAGATCAATAAATTGATCGATCAACAGATAGATGATCAAGGAAATACCCTCCAAACAAAGTAATAATATTAATACTAGTGCATATTGTCATCTTCAGCTTAAAAGCTGGCAGGAACATCCTATGTGCTTGCTTCTGTAAAAATTCTATAGCATTCAAAGTAAATATTCATGGGCTGGGTAAATGTGTTTGCTACCAATCCTGAGGAACTGAGTTCAATCTCTTATTCCCACATGAGCCAGGGAGAGAACAGACCCTTACAGCTTGCCCTAGGACCCAAAATGATCATGTGGCTAACAGTGTGTCCATATCAACATACAAAATAGGTAGATGGATAGATAGATAGATAGATAGATAGATAGATAGATAGATAGATAGATAGATAGATAGATGATAGATGCAATAAAAAATAAGCAAGAGGGGCTGGGGATTTAGCTCAGTGGTAGAGCGCTTACCTAGGAAGCGCAAGGCCCTGGGTTCGGTCCCCAGCTCCGAAAAAAAGAACCAAAAACAAAAAATAAGCAAGAAAAATATTTTGCAACCTGAAGAAGAGAATCATTTTTCCCTTTTAGTTTTTGTTAATAATTTGATCAAGACGTTCTCCACATAGCTGTATTTGAAAGGTTTGTAAACACATGACTGACAGGATCTTGAAGAATGAGCAGATGGTCACTCAGAAGAGAACTGCTCATGCAAAGGTAGGAGCATAAATGAGAACAGGAGAAAAAGAGATGTTTGAGGAGCCACAGCTTTCAGTAACCATGTAAGGAAGCAGACAAAAGTCTCAGGTTAGGGGTTTAGCGGGTTACCATTGCAATGGTATCTTCTGAACAGTATTTTTACTCCTTTAGAAGAATAAATCTGTAGGTGGAAGACAAGTCAGCTCGTGGAAGGCAAGAGAAACCTGTATCTCAGTAGGAGTAATAGTCCTAGGAAAGAAACAGACAAGATAAAGATTCAATGTGAAAGAAACTACCCCCCAGCACATAAAACAATCAATGATTGTTAATACGACGGTATATTGAGGCCCCAGTCCTCTTTTCAGGGGTTAATATTTGTTGGGTATGAAGAGACATTTTAGTCACTCGTAAGGTGACAATGCTCCTATAATTAACCCTTCTCTGGTGCGTCTATAAGCAACCCTCATGAAATACACACACACACACACACACACACACACACACAAACGCACACGCACACGCACATGCACACGCACACACGCACACGCACACGCACATGCACACGCACACGCGCACACGCACACGCACACACACACACACACACACCACGTCTGTCTGTCTTTCTGTCTGTCTGTCTGTCTCTGTCTGTCTGCCTCTTTCTTATCAAAGTATATGAAGACCAGTTGGAAAAAGGAAAAGGATCACTGAAATAACATTAGGGGTGAATATGATCATGGTAATTAATCACATATATGAAGCTGTCATGATGAACCTATTATTATTTGTAATGTATGCTAGCAGAAACACAATAATCGAAGAAAAGCAGCCAAAAGAACAAAGAAAAAATGATGCCCAAAAAAGAATAGGCCAGAGGATCAGGGTGCAGAAGAGGGATCAGAGGAATAGAAGACCTAAAAATCAAAGTCTGAAGTAGTTTTTTTTTTTAAGTCGGGAACAGCAATCATACCAGCAGAAGTTAGGGTATGAGGGGAGAGTAAATATTATCAAGATAAATGTCACACGTGAATGAAAATTGGGTATTAGAACCCACTATGCTTAATTAATACATACTAATACAAATCAATAAATGAAAATAAACTGTCAGAACTTTATAAGTGAACACAAGGATGAAGAGTGATTACGACCTACTATGTTTGATTGAACATAATTTGTAAAGCTTTCAGGTCAAATTCTAGTGCAGTAACATAAATGAATTGTACTGGGAAGATTATAAGTGAAGACAAAAACGAGAAACCAGGGGAAAAAGAACAGAAGAAGAATGAGAAGGAAGAGCAGGAGGAACACAGCAGGAGGAAGAGGCAGAGGAGGGGCGACAAGAGCAAGAGATGAAGGTAGGTGTGATGTGGCAGGGGTCCATGAGGCGTTGGGCTGGGGAGTACTGTTGAATCCAAAATAAATACATTGTATCCACATATGAAATTTCCAAAGACCAAATGAAGGATGGAAAGAGAATATAATAATCATCCATCCTCATATTTGTGCATCACAGAACTTGGCTTTGTTTGATGGAGTGGCAAAACTTACTTCGTCACAGTTCAGCTGTGACTCCAAAGAAACCGAGGAAGCAGTTGCAGATGAAGAGATTCTGATCCCAAACTAAGATGTCAAGTAACATACTGGGGCAGGGGCACTGCTACAACTGCTCTGCCTTTTAGGAATCAGCTGGTCCCTGAGAATCTGTGGGTGTTCAGCATCTTTCAGGAGCATCACTGGATTTCTTTATATTCACCATGTTCCTTCACTGATGAATCTCTTGAAGGAGGATCTTTCCCTACCCATTTAAGAAAACCATCAGGACCCTGACTACTGTCCAACAATCTGATTTCAGTGTTTCATTCTCACTGAAGTCTGTCTAATCGTTATGAAGGAGATGAACATGCCTTGTATGGCATCACAGAGTGAGAGAACTTCACCGAAAGGAGCCTGCACTGGAGTGAATGATAGCATGATCCATAGAACTACAAAGCTCAGAGTGCTGGTAGAAGGGAGTCCAGTCAAATGCTCTCTAAGCCATACCCTGTTCAAAGAGACAGGCAAGAAAGGACAGTCAACCTGCATTAACAGAGGCCTGGGGTGATGCTAAACTGGTCATTAAAGTCTATCCAGAGAAAAGGAGAGTGATTGTAACCATAACCTCTGAGAGCAAACAAAAAGCAAAATATAGCATAAAACACAGCCAATGGGGCCAGAGAAATAGCTTAGCAGTTGAGAGCACATACTGCTTTTGCAGAGGACTGTATTTCGATTCTCAATATCTAAATTAGGTATTTTTTTACTGCCTATAGAACCAGTTCCAGGGCATCTTCTAGTCTCTGTGTGAACTAAACTCACATGCATAGGCTCTGCACACTCTGTACACACACATACACACACACACACATACACACACACACACACACAAACACACACACGCTTTTAAAAAAATAGAACGATAAAAAACAAAGAAGCAAAACGAAACAAACAAACAAATAACAGGTAGATAAGAGCAGTAAATCCATGATCCAACTTCTTCGCAGTTAGCCAAATACACATCAGGCAGAAATGTGCCCTTTCTTCTGTGTTAGACAAAGAAGAAAGCACAGGGCTAGATGAGAGGTTGTAACCCAACACAACACACCCATTCTGCCCTTTTCATACTAAGGTTGAAGTAAGCCTGGCTAGAGGAGGTAAAATGTGACAGCTGAAATGTGTTATACATTATGCATGTCAAATGGACACATAACCTCAGAGAATGTACAATACTCTCCATCAGCCAAGAGCAAACACCAGGGGTCTCGAAGTGGACGGTATCAAAACTAGCATTGCCTTCTAGAGACTAAAGGTGAGGATTACCCCTAGCTGGATGTCCAGTGTCAATGGGAATAAAATAATTTTACCTTAAATGTGGTAATTCAATCAGTCTTAGATTGACTAAGATGATTATAAAAGAATATGATGATTAAAGTTGTCATGATTATAGATTTATAATCATATAAGAAACTTACCATTGGGCATGTCTATGAGGGAAGTTCTAGCTCATTTTAACTGAGGCTAGAAGACCCATCCTGAGTGTGTACCACTGTACTACAGACTGAAATTCTAGAGAAAGTGAGTAGCAGCTTTCCTCCTCTTCTTCTTCTTCTTCTCCTCCTTCTTCTTTCTCCTCCTCCCTCTCCTCCTCCCCTTCCCTCTCTCCCCCTTCTCTGCCTCCCCGTCCCCCCCCCTCCCCCCCCCCCTCTTCTTCTTCTTCTTCTTCTTCTTCTTCTTCTTCTTCTTCTTCTTCTTCTTCTTCTTCTTCTTCTTTTTTCTGAATATATTTTTATTTAGATTTCAAACGTTATTCTCTTTCCTAGATTCCCATCCACAAGCCCACTATCCCCCTCCACCTTCATCTATGATGGTGTTTCCATTCCTTAACCACTCTCACCACGTGCCTTGACATTCCCCTACACTGAGGGGTCCATGGTTTGCAGGACCAAGGGCTTCTCCTCCCATTGGTGCACAACAAGACCATCCTCTGCTACATATGGAGCTGGAGCCATGTATCTGTTTGTGTGTACTCTTTGGGTAATGGTTTAGTTCCTAGGAGCTTTGGTTGGTTGGTATGGTTGTTCTTATGGGGTTGCAAGCCCCTTCAGCCCCTTCAAACCTTCCTCTAACTCCTCCAATGTGGGACTCTGTTCTCGGTTCAATGTTTGCTGCTAACATTTTCCTCTGTATTTGTCATGGTCTGGCTAAGCCTCTCAGGAGACAGCTATATCAGGCTCCTGTTAGCAAGGACTTCTTGGCTTCACTAATATTGTCTAGGTTTGGTGGTTGTATAGACATGGTGTGGAGCCCCACTTAGGGCAAGCTCTGA
The DNA here is from genome assembly GCF_011064425.1 of Rattus rattus. Lineage (NCBI taxonomy): Eukaryota > Metazoa > Chordata > Mammalia > Rodentia > Muridae > Rattus > Rattus rattus. The sequence continues at coordinate 15,416,505 of NC_046163.1, read as the reverse complement.
ATGTTTATTCCTTCAGCCTCTGCTTCAAACATTGTCTGTATATCTCCTCCTATGAATATTTTTATTCCCCCTTTTAAGAAGGACTGAAGCATTTGCACTTTGGACATCTTTCTTCTTAAGCTTCATGTGGTCTGTGGATTGTATCTTGGGTAATTCAAGCTTTTGTGCTAATATCCACTTATGACTGAGTGCATACTACGTATGTTTTGGTTTAGTTTTGTTGTTTTTTTTGGGGAGGGCTTGTACCAACATTCTTATCTCTTTGTCTCAGAGCTAGCCAATTGCTTCAGAGTACTGGCTGGATAGACTGAACCCTCAAATTGTAAACAAAATAAGTTTCTCTTTTCTTAAGTGGCTTTAACCAGATGTTTGTCACAGCAGTGACAAATGCTCTAAACATGTACCATAAAAATATTTATTTCATTATTCACATGATTAAAATATATGTCTGATAGAATCATTTCTGTACATGAATACTGCAAATGGGAAAAGAAGAAATTTGACTAAATATCTCTGGTATAAAAATCCTGTTATCTTTTAATTCCTAATTCCAGTTCTGTATTTTTTCTGTATTGCTACTTTTAAATATGTGACTTATATGAGCCTGCACAAAGTGACTAGTGTACAGGAGTGATGCAGCAAACTACTTATAGAAGGTGAAGCAGCCACTGGCTACTAACTCCAAGAAAAATGTGTTCTCAAAACCAATACCTCTGAGAGCTCCATCAGTTAAGCTCAACACTTACTCATGCAGGTGTCCCTGACCTCCAAAGCCATCAGCAACGTTTACGAAAAACTGATCCCTATGTCGCTGGCATACTTTGGCAGAGGATGGAAAGACTAGGTGGGAGATTACTAATAAGTGATAGCAAGTAGAAAGTGCATTAATGCTATGGTTATATTTATTCCTGGTTATCCCTGATACTGTGTTTCCATGGAAATTTTGGTATCTTAGTTTTTTTTCTCCCATTACTGAGAAAAAAACACCTAAGACAGCTGATTGGAAGAAGAGTTTATTTTGACCCAGGATGTAATGGTATGGCCATGCCTAGTAGCTAAGGCATGGCGGTTCAAGCATCCTGTTGCTACATCAGCAGGTCTGTGGGTTGCCTGCTCATATCTTTGAAGAGCAACAAGCAGAAAGGACAGGAAATATGACTCAGGCTACTGTAACCCATCTCCTCCATCTATGTCCTACCTCCTCAAGATTCTACAAGGCCCCAAAACTAGTAATTTGGTCTTGCAGAGGACCCTGAATGTCCAAACCAAGTGTAATTAGGAAGTGTCTACTCCCACAGAAATGTAAGTTCTATCAAGGGAGATACTGTGACAGGTTTAGTACTGATGTAATCAGTTGAGGTGAATAAATAAAGCAATCACAATCTCCTACTGAGGTCTGTTAGCTTGACACTCAGCACTTTTAATTTTCTTTTAATTAACCTGAATAGTAACCATCCATGTTTACTCCTAATATCTGTGGGCTCCTATTTAGGCCTGCTTTATGTGAGTTATTTTACATAGACTTGCATGATACCTTTAGGAGTTTCTCTTTAATTTCTCTTATAAAAATACTTGGCACACGTATCCAAAAGACCTTCCTTAAAACAATACAAAGATAAATTTGTTTTGCCTTTTAATTAATGATATAGATAAGTACAATAACTAGAGAGAGGTAATTTTCTACAGCCTAAGAATAGAAACCATTCACACAAGTGCTCTCTAGAACAATAGATCTCTCAATCCTTTATGTTTTAAATGTCAGTCCCTTTCTTTCTGGTACTTTTGTTTATGGCTTCTGAGTTATTTGATCTCTTAGTAAATAATTTAAAGACCTCAGCAAGCATAGCACATGTTCTCTTGATGATAAAGATTTAGAGGCAGATGGGAACAAAAGAAGGTCAGGTCTTCCCTGCTGGCGTGGATTTGGTTCCAGTCTAGGTTGTGTCATGGCCTTGAAGCTGTTTTGGTTTTCTAATTTACTGGCTTTGGGGAGTCCTTGTTTGCGGGAGAGCTCTATATTCATGGCCATATTAAATCTGATTATCCCATTCTTTAAGGATCTGTCAGAGTTTATCTTAAAGTAACTGACAGTCCTCAGTGATTAAAGATTAAGCTAACTCTATCCCTTCACATCTTTTATTAAACAGTGGATGGTAAATGAATAATTAACAGATTGTTGAGTAACAAAAGTTAGTTTGAGCATGTTGTTCTTCACTGAATTTCCACCTGCACTTAGCTACCTCTTAATAGAAACCTCCGAGGCTTGCTGTAATCCTGGGGATCTTCTTGATTGGTTTCTTTGATACTTTGGTAGATGACTGTATGAAATGCTAAGACATTTTCTTATAGAAGCTGAGATGAACTAAGCCATGGCTATGATAAAGTGACATGCCAAGGCTTTTAGGAATAATTCTGTTGACTTCAAAGGGGGAATGGAACTCACAGAAAGAGTGAGTATTGTGAAACTTTATCTAAAACAGAAATTGACACCAACAGTGAGAAGTGAGAGTTACTAGTGAGCCAAGTGAATGTGACATTGTGAGAACAAGGAGAGGAGCTTCCAAGATCCTGAAGTAACAATATTTTGATAAGACAAATTTTGTTTTATTTTATTTTTTATTTTATTTTTAATTTAGTTCTTTCAGTAAAATGCAATCATGAACTTTGTTGGGAAATGTATGGAAATACATAATATCATGTTGAATGTGGAAACCTAGACCCAGAATGGCAAATGTCACCTATTCACTCTCATCAGAGGATCCAGACTCCAAATCTTCACATGTGAAAACATAGCCTAGAGTAAATGCAGAAGCATAAAAGTAAAAAGGAACCATTGCCCGTGTACAGCATAGAACATATCAGGGTGTAAATGAATAGATAAGAAGAAAAGGAAGTAAATGGGGGGGTGAGGGAAGGGAGATAAATACAGAAGGAGGAGAGAAGAGGGCCAATAAGCAGTGAGGATTTTTTATAAAATCCATTAGGAATCATATAATGAACTATCTTCTTTGAGCAAAAAAATATAATTCATCTAAGTCTGTGTAAAAATATACATATGGAATTTTAAATGGTAATTTTTCATGTGGGTTGAAAATTTTCTCTTCAAGGGCTAAATATTACCTAACAAAACTCAATACCAAGCCTGAGAAGGCCACTTTTGAATTATTATTCAGGACTGTCCAAGAGAATCCCAAAATATTACAGATAATTGATGTTGCCCTTGATGTTTTTCTCAGAGGTAGAAGGTAAGTTTCCATTGCTGAAAATATTATACACTTCAGTCACAGGGCTCAGAGGCTCATGATGTATAACAGACTTTAATACCTCTTCCCTGGGGACTTGTTTTCATTATACCAGAAGGTACTGTGTATACTTTCAAAAAGGAAATCAATCAGCAGTCTTACCCAGTTATGACACCTATGGACCACTATAGCAACTGACATGCAAGGTGTCCTAATTAAGGTTACTACTCCTGTGATAAAATACCATAACCAAGAAAACTTGAGGGTTTTGTTTCAGCTTACACTTCCAGGAGACAGTTTATAACTAAGGCAAGCCAAAGCAGGAACTAAAAGAGAACCTAGAGGTGGGAACTGGTACAAAGGACATGGAAGAATGCTGCTTTCTGACTTACTCCCCATGACTTGCTTAGTCTGCTTTCTTATAGATCCCAGGACCACAAGTCCAAGGACAGAATCACCTACAGAGGGTTGGGTCCTTTCCCATTTCCATACAGCCAGATTTTATCGAACCATCTTCTCACTTTAGGTTCTCTTCTTTCAGATAACTACAGTTTCTGTGTAAAACCAACATAAGTCTATCTAGCTCAGTAGCATAACCCTAAGGGTGCAATAGGGGCACACACGCCTTAACAGTGAATAAGAGCTCTCTAATTGGATTTAAGGACAACTCAACAAGAAGAGAAGAATGCCTAATATTGAAAATGTAGCCAATTTTCCAAACTAGTGAAGTAAAGGATCTTGGAGGAGACCCTACAAGTATCAAAAAATAAACCAGCATAATTCCTGAATACACTATAAATATTTGCTCTTATACCCACAAATCAGTGTTGTTCTTGCCCCTCTCGAGGAAACTTAGATTAGAGACCATTATAGAACAACCCATTCAATCAAAATGCAGAATTATGGAGTCTTGTCTCAATAAATCTCACAAAACAGCTTCTGATCCTGAGTCTCAGGGAATATTGAGAAAGAGAGCTAGATGATCGGGGTGAATACTGTGAGATTATGTCTCCCAGTAAAGCCAGAAGCTGCACCTATAGTGTCACACCAATAGAAATGGCTAAACATGAGCTAAGCAGAGACAACAGCAATAGGTATGTCAAAGTGGAGTCAGGAAATCCAGTGGAGCCTCAATAAGAGGGATTCCAGACTACTAGGGAATGTGGAGAGCCAGACGGAAAACAGTCTTCCCAGCGAAAAGCACAGCATTTGATTATGCAATACAAATGGTCAGCCTGAATGAGAGCTTGTTGTGGTTTGAGTGTAAGCAGTCCTTAGTCTCCTATATTTGAACATTTACTCCTGCTGGGTACTGTAAGGGGGTTACAGAATCATTATGAACTGGAATCCTGATGAAGAATTGAATCAGTGGAGATGGAATTTTTTTGAGGTTTTGATGTCTGAACCTAATTTCTGGTTTTTCTCCATTCATCACTACTATGCAACAGAATGGGAAAATAAATTAGTAAATCCATCATAGAAAACATGATGAAGTTCTTCATAACCAAGGCATGTCTACCACATGATTCCTCTGTCCCACATATTGGTATATATCCAGAGGAGATGAAATCACTTTGCTAAGACATACACAAAATCCTGCATCAATTGCAGCCTGAATGGATACCTACTCCTAACATTATAGAGACTGAGCAGGTTAAATTTAGAAATATATATTTATATCATACACATATATGCATGTAACCACAATTAATGAAAAAAGAGGCCATGTATTTGAAATAGAGAGAGGAGGGTCTATGGAAGGGGTAGGGAGGGAAATAATTTCAAATGTAAAAGAAATAATAATAATATGCCAATGTTAGAAAATTAAAGTGAAAAAAGCATAGATCTTGCTTATTGAAATGTTTATCAAATAAAAATAATAGCTCTTTTTCAGAATTTTATACAATGTGTTATGACTACATTCATTCTCTGCCTCAACTCCTCCCATTTTCACTTTCCTTTCCTACCCAACCAATTTTGTTCATCTTTTTGTTCATCTATCATGTCCAGTTTGTGCTGACCATTTATTCATACATGTGTGGCCTTCTAACACATGCTGGTTTATTTTGAGTGTGGTCAACCTGCCAGTGATTACCTTGTTAGAGAAAACAAGCTTCCTTTACCAGTAGCTATCAAGTTTCTCTTGTTGAGATTTTTTTGAGTGATTTGAACTTTGTGTACACACCCTTCTTCAAGCTTATGTCTTGTCTGGTTAGAAATCTATGGAGACTATACATACTGCCATACCTGCTATGAACTCACTCATATGTACCTGATAAAAACATACTATGTATGAATTGTCTGGATTGATTTTAGCTGTCAACTTGACACGATCTTGAATCACCAGGTAAAAAGCAGTGTTAATGAGCAATTATCTGTGGGGAACTGTCATGAAAGTTAGCTTATATAAAAAAAAATAGCCATTGTTAATAGTAGTATCCTGAGCAGCATAAAGAAGGAGAAAGCTAGCTGAGAGCAATCAAGCAAGCATCTTTGAATGTATTCTTTCTGCTCTTAACTATGGTATGAGACTTTAAATTTTTACCCTGACTACCGCAAAATAGTTCCCTATAACCTGAAAGAATAAGTCAAATAAATGCTTCTTCCCCTAAGTTTTTGGTTGCGAGAGTATTTTGTCAGAATTGAAACGCGAAAAGAAATCTACCATGGAGAGTTTGGGTGGACTGTAGGTATGACTGATATTTTTGGTGTGAGGGTCATACACAGATTCTGTATTGTCATTCACGGTAAACTGTGCGTGTTTTCTTCCTTGCAGCTTTTTGAGTCCGCATTCAGGACGAGATGGGCTTTGTGCTGATGAAGCTCCTTTTGAGTTAATTTTGCTCTTATAACTAGCCCTTGAGCCATGCTCCTGTTAGAAACCCAACAAAATGTCTCATTGGCTAAGCAAGTAGGGATTTTGTGCAATTCACGTTATGGTCTGTGGTGGTTCCCTTTCTGTCAGGAGTAGATGTGCCTGTGAGCATGTGTGAACATACACATATACACACTGATGGTGCTGCTTCAGGAAATGTCTCTAAGTCCTGTACATCCTCATTTATTTACTCTTACTTCTGAAGAAGACTAAGCTCAGAAAGAAAACACACACACACACACACACACACACACACACACAAAATGTATGCAAAACCATTAGAAACAGAAAGCTACACATGCAGTTAAGCAAACACTTGCTTGACATAATTTTCTTTAACCATTGCTGGGATCTCCATTCCATTCTCTTCAGCCATTAGGTGCCTTCTTGTATCCTTTCCCTTACTAGGCAGCATGTACATGCCAGTGTGAATGTACAGAGATTGCTCTGTGAGGTCAATCATTTCATTTTACTAAGACTGTTTTTGTCTTAGCATTTTTTATTTCAAAAAGCTAAGTATGTATACAAAGGGTGAAATCAACCATCTTTCTCCTTTTTTGAAAGATATTTATTGAAGCAGTCTACAGGTTTTGTTATAAATTATTACCTCCCTCTCCCTCTCCATCCCTCCCCCCCTCCATCTCTCTCTCTCTCTCTCTCTCTCTCTCTCTCTCTCTCTCTCTCTCTCTCTCTCTCTCCATGTGTGTGAGTGTGTGTGTGTGTGTGTGTGTGTGTGTGTGTGTGTGTGTGTGAGCATGTGTGCATTAGTGCACATGTGAGCACAGAGGTCAGAGGACAATTTTCAGGAGTCCCTCTGTCCTTTAAACATGTAGATATAGCAATCACTCAGCCCTCTAAAAGGTTGTATACTGGACAAAATTGGCTCCCAATTCTATTATATACTTAGGCAAATTGAGGCCTTGGTCTACTATGATAGAAAAAGGAAGAATATGAAAAAGCTCCAGTTTTTTATGGCTTTTTGTAGAGGATAATAGGTGATAAGTTTTCATTTCTTTGTAGCTTTGCCTCCATCATTAGGTGTTTATTTCTCTGTAATTTCACATATTTTCCCTGTAATGCCAAGAGTCACACTGTACTTGTCATGTCATACAGAAAATAGGAAGCTGGTCAACAATTCAGGTGACCTTACGCAGGGGATTCTGTTACAGTGATTTCTTTGCCCATTGATGGTAACAGAGACCCAATACCCACTATACAATGGTCACATGGCTATCTATTAAAAAAACAGCAAAGAAAGTGGAGAAGAAAACCAACTGAGGAACTCTACAGGCAAATAAAGATAACCACATTCAGCTTTTGCCATATGTCTTCATGTACATGAAGAGTCTGTAACACTAAAAATAAATTCTCTTCTACTGTAAGCATTTTTCCCTTTCTTTTGATCCTTGAACTGGCAGAGAAAAATAATAATCCACCAAACTTAGACAATATTAAACCACTTGTTATAGACAATAAAATTCAAGGTAAGTTGCTTATTTACCTTGTTTATCAGAAATTTATATTGTGATAATCATGAAGTCTCCCTGTATGATGAACAGAAATATATGTTCTCTTGAAAAGTTAGATTATCAAATAGAAAAATGGACTTGGTATCTTGCTACCCAAAACCACACTTCAATTTCATTATCTAGCCTCAGTATTTTGGCACACTGAGTAAATACAGAGATAACTTCGTGGATCTTACATGTGTTTTCTTAAGACCCTAAATGTTTCTTCTAAAAAACTGGGTTTTTTTCTGCTTTTATTTGAATGGTTCACCTTTCTGTTTATTATTCAGTATATCATGTCCCCCATTCCAAGGCCTGACTTTCCCTTCCTACAATAAGCTAGTTGCTGGAGATGATGTTGGGTGTGATTCTTCATAAATTATATTAAGGGGTATAATCACATTCCATATCATTGAAACTGGGGGATAGAAATCTTCACCCTCTCTCCTGAACTGTGGCTGTTATCAAGGACAAAGACTATTTAAAACATTCTAAATTAATATAGTCTTATTTTACACAGCATAAAATTCATCCTTTTCACCTAGTAAATGTTGTTAAATACCACAACCAGTATAATATTTTTGTGTATCATGCTGTCTGAGGAAAGAGATTAGAAATGGCTCAGCCATGAGGAGTTACTGTCTTTTAGAGAAGACTCAAGCTCTGTTTCCATTTCATGATAATAACAACCGCCTATAACTCCAGGGACTCTGATGCTCTCTTCTGGCCTTACACACATATGAACACACACACACACACACACACACACACACACACACACACACACACACACACACTTTGTCCAGTTTTGTTCTAGAGAACCAGACTAAAGTATTGGCTAAGCTTGTTGAAAATTCAAGTAAAAGGTTAAAAAACCCTTAATATTTTAGCAGAGTGGTTGGTAGGAGATGAATGAAGAAGACAAACTTTTTAGGACTGTGGTTTTGTCTTCAATCAATATTGTTGAAAAGTTAAATTAGACCAAATGCATAAAATTGTCTTTTTTATTTGTATTACCTTTACGTGTTTTCTTGTTCTCTATGCATGTATGTATGTGTATAATCACACATGTGCCATGTTTCATGTGTAGAAGGCAGGGCACAACTCTTAGATGTCTTTTCTCTTCTACCATGTGTCACTGGGATAAAACTAGATGGTCAAGGCTAGTGGGAAGCATCTTTACCTACTGACACATTTCACTGGATCAGCCTAAAATTACTATTTGAGAGAATACTGCCAAAACAGTGACACACACTAGGGTTATAGCTGAGTTGATACAGTGCTTGCCTAGTGTGGCAGAAGTCCTGGGTTTGAGACCTGGCAGAGCAGCATTGAGTTCAGTGTGGTGCCACAACTATACAATCCCTCAGGATGTGGAGCAAAGTGTAAGAAGTCCAGAGTCATCTTTAGGTACATGTAGTTTCTTTGTATTTCTTTTTCTTTCATATTCCATGAGTTAATGATTTTCCTTATGAAGAAATAACCTATAGAAAGTGTGACAACTTCCAAGTTCTGTAATACTCTAATCTAAACTTTCTAAGATAAAAGCAGGTCTCCTATGGTTCAAAGGTCCCAGAATTATATTCTTCTTATCAACAGGTAAATTTGCTTTAAAGTATAGTAGCTAAACACAAAAGAAATTTCTAGAAAGACCTAATTCCAGTTCTCTTTTATTATTAAGCCAAACAGACACTGTATTCACTTCAGTGTTACTCCATGCTTAAATACTGCTCTTTTTCTCTTAGTCTTAGAAATAACAAAAAAAATGGTCTTCAACTCCTTCTTCTGCTTTAATATGGAGAGAAAAAGGCCCTGTGTAATGCTTCCTCAGGCCATTTCTGCTGAGAGTGTTTTCAGTAGCACATGATTCATTCCTAGAGCAGATGCAGCAAGTGAAAGGCTTAGCTGTCTATCTAAATCTAAGAAGAATAAATTAATAAAAAGAGAAATGAATCTAAGTAAGAAATAAAACTAATGTATGTATAATTGAAGAGTGGCTTCTTTTCTTTTCATCTTGCCTCAGTTTCTTCTCTTAGTTATCCTCCTGTTGCTGTAATAAAATGCTCCAACAAGGCAACTTCAGGGAGAAAGTTTTACCTGAAAATTAATTTAATTTACTTCATGAACATAGCTGCTTCCTTCTGCTAGAAAGTCTTGAAGAAGAATTGGTGAAGGGACTGAGGAATCCAGAGAAGACAGAGACTCCACAAGAAGACCAGCAGACTCAACTCTCTTGGATCCTCAGGGGCTTTCAGAGACTGAACCACCAACCAAAGAGCAATCATAGGCTGTACCTACCACCTTCTAGCAAGCACATGTAGCAGATGTTCAGCTTGTTCTTCATGTGGTTACTCTAAGAACTGGAGTAGATTTTCTTTTCTTTTTTTCTAGGTTCCCTATTCAAGGTTCAGTAAGTCCTGATGGGAAGGTCAAGGAGCATGGGATTGAAGCATCTGAACATTAAAATGACCTTGACTAGACAAAGAGATCAATGAATTGCATGCTATCTGACTCTCAGTTCCCTTTTTTCATTTATACAGTCAAGATTCCTAGTAAAGTAGTGATGGTACCCATGGTGGGCAGTCTTACCACGTCAATTCATACACTCATGATAATCCCCCATAGACATGCCCTGGGGTCCATATCCCAGGTGATTGTGGCAAGTGAACAATTAATACTAACCATCCCGCAATCAGTTAATAAGCTTTAATGTGAGGTATGATGACTATTTTGAAATATTTTTAGTTTAATCCTAAGAACACATTTTTAGGGATTTGTGTAGAAAACCTTACAATTATAGTTTGGCTACTCATTCTAGTAGCAAAAATTTCACTAAGACATTTTTCCCAAAAGATAATAATGTCTAATTACTTCCTTTGGTAAGAACATAATGGCTGCATCAAATAAAAGTGAAGAATAATCATCTATTACGTCAAATCAGGGACCATGAATGTACATGTATGGTAGACTTGGCCAGACCAGCATGGGCCCCAAACGATATGAACTCATATTGTTTTCTTTCTCCAGAAAGAAGATTGCTCAACTGATGGGATAGGGATATGGAAGAATGCACAGTCAGTGTGCAAACATATCCTGCCCAACCACACAAATGTTGCTCTAAGCAATTTCTCTAAACCCTCATTTTCAGGCACTATAACCCAATTTCCATAATTAATTAGCTTCATGGGGCTGTGCTTTGCAGTCACTTGCATTGAGAAGAAATTGAAGCAGCAGTTTCAGATAATCTCAAAAATCCTTGTCAGTGTGGCTAAAACAATAATGCAGTGTTGTTTTTCTGTCATGATTTTCACAATCAGGCTAGATCTATTTCTAAAGTGGCAATATTGTGTAAGAAAATCCAGTTAAATAAGGTACATAAGTCCTTCTCTGTCAAAGGAAGACTCAGTGATCCAGGTTACAGTGGAGTTGAAACCAGTAGTTTCTTCAAACCTGTGTGTAGTTCTCCAATTTTTTTAAAAACAGAGAGATTGATTTGCATTTCCCTTATGACTAAAGATGTTGAACATTTCTTTAGGTGCTTCTCAGCCACTCGGCATTCCTCAGGTGTGAATTCTTTGTTTATCTCTGAACCCCGTTTTTTTCTCCATCTTTACTAAATTGGGTATTTCTTATTTACATTTCAATTGTTATTACCTTTCCCAGTTTCCAGGCAAATATCCTCCTAACCCCTCCCCCTTCCTTTTTATATGGGTGTTCCCCTCCCCATCCTCCTCCCATTACCACCCTCCCCCCAACAATCCCATTCACTGGGGATTCAGTCTTGGCAGGACCAAGGGCTTCCCCTTCCACTGGTGCCCTTACTAGGCTAGTCATTGCTACCTATGCAGTTGGAGCCCAGGGTGAGTCCATGTATATCTTTGGATTGTGGCATTGTTGTTCATATGGGGGTCTAAAGTCCCTTCAAGCTCTTTCAGTCCTTTCTCTGATTCCTTCAACGGGGGTCCCATTCTCAGTACAGTGGTTTGCTGCTGGCATTTGCCTATATATTTGCTTTATTCTAGCTGTGTCTCTCAGGAGAGATCTACATCTGGTTCCAGTCAGCCTGCACTTCTTTGCTTCATCCATCATAAACAGTTTGGTGGCTGTATATGTATGGGCGGGCCATAGGTGGGGCAGGCTCTGAATGGGCGTTCCTTCAGCCTCTGTTCTAAACTTGGCCTCCCTATTCCCTCCCAAATGTATTCTTGTTCCCCTTTTAAAGAAGGAGTGAAGTATCCGCATTTTGGTCATCCTTCTTGAGTTTCATGTGTTCTGTACATCTAAGATAATTAGAGCATTTGGACTAATATCCACATATCAATGAGTGCATACATGTGTGTTTTTCTGTGATTGGGTTACCTCACTGAGGAATATTTTCCAGTTCCATCCATTTGTCTATGAATTACATAAAGTCATTGTTTTTGATAGTTGAGTAGTATTCCATTGTGTAGATGTACCACATTTTCTGTATTTATTACTCTGTTGAAGGGCATCTGGGTTCTTTCCAGCTTCTGGCTATTATAAATAAGGCTGCTATGAACATAGTGGAGCACATGGCTTTGTTATTTGTTGGAGCATCTTTTGGGAATATACCCAAGAGAGGTATAGCTGGGTCCTCAGGTAGTCCAATGTCCAATTTCCTGAGGAACCTCCAGACTGATTTCCAGAATGACTATACCAGTCTGCAATCCCATCCAAAAATGGAGGAGTGCTCCTCATTCTCCACATCCTCACCAGCATCTGACTGGTGTGAGGTGGAATCTCAGGGTTGTTTTGATTTGCATTTCCCTTATGACTAAAGATGTTGAACATTTCTTTAGGTGCTTCTCAGTCATACGGCATTCCTCAGCTGTGAATTCTTTGTTTAGTTCTGAACCCCGTTTTTAATAGGGTTATTTGTCTCCCTGCAGTCTGATTCTGTGAGTTCTTTGTATATTTTGGATATGAGCCCTCTATCAGTTGTAGGATTGGTCAAGATCTTTTCCCAATCTGTTGGTTGTTGTTTTGTTCTAACAACAGTGGCCTTTGTCATACAGAAGCTTTGTAGTTTTATGAGATCCCATTTGTCGATTCTTGATCTTAGAGCATAAGCCATTGGTGTTTTGTTCAGGAAATTTTCTCCAGTGCCCATGTGTTCGAGACTCTTCCCCACTTTTGTCCTAGCAACAGTGAGATTCTACCTCACACTAGTCAGAATGGCTAAGATCAAAAACTCCGGCAACAGCAGATGCTAGGCAGGATGTGGAGAAAGAGGAACACTCCTCCATTGGTGGTGGGATTGCAGACTGGTACAACCATCCAGGAAATCAGTCTGGAGGTTCCTCAGAAAATTGGACATTGAACTACCTGAGGACCCAGCTATACCACTCTTGGGCATATACCCAAAAGATGCTCCAACATATAACAAAGACATGTGCTCCACTATGTTCATAGCAGCCTTATTTATAATAGCCAGAAGCTGGAAAGAACCCAGATGCCCTTCAACAGAATGGATACAGAAAATGTGGTACATCCACACAATTGAATACTACTCAACTATCAGAAACAATGACTTTATGAAATTTGTAGGCAAGTGGATGGAACTGGAAAATATCATCCTGAGTGAGGTAACACTATCACAGAAAAATACACATGGTATGAACTCATTGATAAGTGGATATTAGTCTAAATACACAGAACACATGAAATTCAAGAAGGATGACCAAAATGCAGATGCTTCACTCCTTATTTAAATGGGGAACAAGAATACCTTTGGGAGGGGATAGAGAGGCTAAGTTTAGAACAGAGGCTGAAGGGATGCCCGTTCAGAGCCTGCCCTACTTGTGTCCCATACATATACAGCCACCAAACTAGATAAGACGGATGAAGCAAAGAAGTGCAGGCTGACCAGAACCGGATATAGATCTCTCCTGAGAGACACAGCCAGAATACAGCAAATACATAGGCGAATGCCAGCAGCAAACCACTGAACTGAGAACGGGATCCCCGTTGAAGGAATCAGAGAAAGGACTGGAAGAGCTGAAGGAGCTTGAGACCCCATATGAAAAACAATGCCAACCAACTAGAGCTTCCAGGGACTAAGCCACTACCCAAAGGCTATAACTGGAGTGACCCTGGGCTCCAACTGCATAGGTAGCAATAAATAGCCTAGTAAGGGCACCAGTGGAAGGGGAAGCCCTTGGTCCTGCCAATGCTGCACCCCCCAGTTTACGGGATCCTTGGTGGGGATGGCGGTAATCGGGGAGGATTCAGAGGGGAACACCCATACAGAATGGGAGGGGGAGTGGTTAGGGGGATGTTGTCATGGAAACCGGGAAAGGGAATAACATTTGAAATGTAAATAAGAAATATCCAATTTAATAAAGTTGGAAAAAATACCCAATTAAAAAAATGGAAAAATAAATAAATAAGATAAAATTAACTATATAAAGACCTAAACAAACAAACAAAAAAAAGCAGAGAGATTTCAGGATAAGGTAGTTAATATTAGATACATTGTAGTGGTAAGTTGCCACATGTTTAATCTCAATGAGAAACTGGCTCTCAAATTCAGATTGTTCCTCCCAGACCTAAGAATGCTTATCTCAAAGTGTCCCTTAAGGACCCTTATCTGGGCATAGAGTGGACCTCTTAACTCTGTGACAGGATGGGACTGGGGTTTACACAGCCCAAGAATCAAAATTCTGTGTCATTGAGAACAGAAGGCTAAATTTTTAGGGTAAAAGCATTGTGTCCTTGAGCACTGCTGGGAGGTAAATCACCCCAAGGATCTAAAGTCTCAGCTACTGTTTATCCTCTGATATAAATGTACCTGCAGTGCAGAGAGGAGCAGGAAGTTCAACCATGGGGAAAAAGCTCAGTCAGAACTCCAGGCAACTGTCTCTAACATCCTTGATTGGTTTTTGCTGGGTGTCAGTTTAGATGATGTCCTTCCTAGCTTTCTATTTGTCCTTTTATTTGGAAGCATAACCCAAGGACTCTGGGCTCTGCCTGAATTTCTCCATGGGGAATCCAGCTGGTTGTCTTAAGGGGATTCCTCAGTCAGTTTCTTCTGGGTGTTTTAAGCACCTAATATGATAATATTTCCCCCTCCCTCTCCACCTTTCCCCTTCGTGTGTGTGTGTGTGTGTGTGTGTGTGTATGTGTGTGTGTCCCATGCACATTAAAATCCAAAACATAGGGCTGTCATAGATTACTCTTCAGACTTACAAAACAAGTAAGATTGTTTCTATGTACAAATCTCTGGGTCAGATCTTCAACATGCACTGTAATAAGCAGACAAAAACACCTGGTAATACACAGAGTAACAAAAGCAAATTGGATCTCATAATTAGCATTACATATTTCCTGAAGATCTTGAATTGTTTAATAAAATGAACCTCACTAATCATATATACTTCCATGCAAGGCTTATCTTAAAGCAAAACAATATACTTAGAAGAGATTTTAGCTATGGACATGTTTGGGCTTTGCATTCTAAGACTGGTAAACATGGCACCTCACCTATTACTACGTGATGATAATTACCAAGATTGTTCTGAAAGATAACTGAGTTAATCTATCTGGAACATCCCATTTGACCCATTCTACAGTAAACTGAAAGGTTGAGTCTTAATAAGATACTCAGAAGCAACAAGCCTGGAGAAGGCCCCTGTATGTATAACTGGTTTAAATCCTTGACACATGATTATCCTACATCACCAAGGACAGCCTTCCACAGAATTAATGATAACTTTCTCCCATTAAAGAAAACACAGGGACAGAAATGAAATAGCAATATAAAAATGCACAAACATTTCAGTGTGTAGCTACAAGCCAAGGAATGTTAAGCATTGACTGTAACTGCAGCAAGAAATAGTAATTCTGTCAGGAGACCTGGAAGAACTTTTGGCTTGATGACACCTTACCTTTAGAACTCTGTCCTTAGTAATAAGAGAGAATGCATTTATATTTCTGTAAGCCATCCAATCTGGCACAATTTATTTAGCAATTCCTGTAACAAGGACCACACATTAATCACCCCTAAAACAAAGTTCATAGAAAAATATAATAAGGAGATCACATTTTGTGATAAAATGGCTTTTTATTTCTTTAACTATTAAAATGTTCTAGAAATTATTAGGGAAATGAAATATGATGGGTATGAAAAAGAAGAATAAGGGAGAGGAGAAAGCCTGGCTATAACAGGGAGAGAATATAACCCATGTTGGGATGGTGTTTATACAGACCAACAAAGCACACAACCTAAGAAGAAAGATTGTCTCTGCCTAGGCTTGTGAAAATAGGACAGATGATGATGAAGATGATGATGGTGGTGGTGGTGGTGGTGGTGGTGGTGGTGGTGGTGGTGGTGGTGGTGGTGGTGGTGGTGGTGGTGATGATAATGATGATGATACCCTCTAGTGAGGATAGGCAGATGTGTACTAGGAGACAAATGGAGGGTTTCTGAGGAAAGACACTGAAAGGGAAAGAGGAACATGGTAGCCTGCCTGACTGCCTCACTACCTGCACTGACAGATTCTAGGCCCTGAGAGTAGCTCAAAATTTGTCTCTGAGATGGTCCAGGAAGGCTTGTATGATGGCTCAATCTTAACAATGCTTGTGTGGGCAGCAGAAATCCTTAGTTCACTTCCTAGAGTCTATGTGAAAAGCCACCAGTGGTGGTGCAAGTTTGTAGTCCCCACCCTAAAACAACCAAAAATCAAGATAGACAGGGTGTGAGCATGGGGTAGCCAAGGTTTTCCTTGGACATCCATGTACATGGTCAAACGACTTCCATACATATGTTCAAATAGATGCAAGTGTATCCACACACATGAACACACAAACATGCGAATACACATAAGACCACAGTGGAGACAGGAAGCAGAGTGCTCACAGATTTCCTAGCAGAATGTATGAACTGCTTACTGCTTCTAGTCTCCTTTAGAGCCCTCCTTTAAGCTGAGGCAGTCAAATGTTTTGGAGGAATGTTAGTCACTGAGAAGTCCTCTTATTCTCAGTTCTTCTGGATAGTTCTCCTCTCTCTGTCACCTGATTGACTTATAAGGTAAACAGCTGTCAGACATAAGCATCTGACCACTGCTGGGAGAGGAATCTGCCTGTACATGAGAAGCAAGGAACCGAGAAATCATTCAGTTTTGTGGAGAAAGGAAGGACAAGTGTTTTGGGATATTGTTACATTTGAAGTCAGCTCTAGTGCTCTTTCATGGTAAAGCAAGGGAGAAGTTTCTTACCTCATCACTGCCCTAGTGGATGTAACTTGGGACTTGCTAGGCAAGCATAAGGACACAAGTTCAATCTGCAAAACCCAGGAAGGAAAACAGGGTATGGTGGCATACACTTAGGATCCCAGTGATGGGGATGTAGAGACAAGGGGATCCTTGGAGCTTACTTCCCTGCCTTTTAATTGAACTAGTGTTTTCCTATCCTTGTGATGGACATTGTCTCACCAAAAACAGATAGATGAAAGATAGACAGACAGACAGACAGACAGATAGATAGATGATAGATGAGTGATAGAGTGACAGAGTGATTAGATCCTCAGGAACAACATCTGAGGTTGACCTCTGATATCCACACACATTCACATAATTTTATGCACACTGGCCCATACCAAATGCTCCTGTACTATCCATAACCATTCATATGCATGTGCATAACTAATAAACAATAACCAATTGTGCAGTTGAACTGTTTCCCCATCATTGTACATTAATTCATCAAATGACTATCCCATAGTAGATTTATTCACACTGATAGCAATGAAAATTTTAGGAGTTTCCAATTTTGGAAAATTATTGCAATAAAACATGCTTTTCTTTCAGTGTGTATATGCCATATATACAAGGACATATATGGGGATATGTAAAATGGCATTTAATGTTTCTCGGGAAATGCTCTATGTTGTTCACATTTCTACAGAGAATATCATTTCTAAAAATACATCACTCCTTTATGAGGTTCACTTCTACAATCCTGCTGACACATATTGGACATAATCACTTCCTTGTAACTGACTTTTCTCCTGAAGCTTTTGTCTTCTACAGTCTAGTGCTTCACGTGTGACAGCTGGGTCCTTCACCTGTGGTCTGCATTGATTTCTTTCTCCATTCCAGTCTCTAAATTCAGTCAAGTGCAAAGACTGATTATCCTACTTCCACACATCTTCCTAATGTGTCAGTTTCCCTCTCCCTGGTGCCAGCTTCTTACCTAAGCAAATGCTGTGCTCTGTTTTTTCTCAATGAATTTTCATCATTCTCTTCTCCTTCTTCTCCCAATTAATCCTTGATTTCATAGATAATTAGAGTTTTCAAAAAATAATGCATTCCTTTTCCTTTTTGCTCTTTCAAGACAGGTTTTCTCTGTATAATTCCAGCTATCCAAGAACTTGCTCTGTAGACCAGTCTGGCCTCAAACTCAAAGAGATATGACTGCCTCTGCCTACAGACTGCTGGAATTAAAGGTGTGTACTACCACTGCCTTGCATAACATTGCACTCTTTCACGCTTTTTAAAAATCTTTTCCAGGGTCTGGGGGATGTTTCAGTGACTCGCTTGCCACAAAAGTGTTAGGACCTGATTTAGATTCCCCAGAATCTACGTAAATCCAAATCTAGTTTCAGTCATGTACTGCTGAAACTGGAGTGCGTCTACAGTGAAGTGGCAGCTGGTAATGGGAGACTCTTGAGAGGTTCATAGGCCAGCAAGCTGTCAAATACAATAGAGAACAAAAGAGTGAGTCTATCTCAAACAAGATTGCAGGGAATGACCAACACCTAAGAATAAACATTTAGATTAATTTCACCTCCTAGCTACTGTGTGACTAGAGCTGTCATGTGGTAAGTCCAAGATCACATTGAAAAGAATAGGCAGAATAGGAAAATCTTGAAACAGAAGGCATATGAGGAATAACTACTTAATAGCCATGAGGGTTTCATGCAAGATACTAAAATAAGCTAGTTCTAGAATAGAAAGTTTTGGAACATAGTGAAGAGGCAATTGTGTAGTACTGTGGTTTCTCAGAATGCTACTGGACTAAAACTATAAACAGTTTGTATGCTGTGGACACTTCTCTACAATACAAAACAAGTCACAACACAGCAAGGTTTGGTTTGAACCATCAATACAACACAAGGTAACATCACCTAAGAACATTCCCAATGAGGAATCAGTTTGACCTATAGGTGGGTCCGTGGTTATTATCGTGATTAGTAAGAGGTGGTGCCTACAATAGGTGGTGCCATTCCGTGGAAAGGAGATTCTGAGTTTATAAGTAGAGAAAGCAAGGTGAATACCACTGTGTGTAGTTTAATTCATCTCTTACTTTCTGAACTTAGTCAGGGATGTGATGTGACCAATGGCTTGAGGTTTCTGCCCTGATAACATTGCAGTGATTTACTGTACATGGGATGGTAAATGAAGTAAACCTTTCTCCTTCAAGTCACGTTTGTCAGAGTATTTTATCAAAGCAGGAGAAGAAAATAAGACAGAGGTAGTTGAATAATCCCATAAATACTAAAACTATCACACATCACTCTTTAACACCTCCCCTTTCTGAGGTAAACATACATTAATAAAGCTATTTGTGGAAAAGAAAATGGCTGCATGTAATTTCTATTTTATTTCCACTGAGTTTTAAAGTATCCATCTAGGATACTCTTTATATATAAATACTTTTTCTTACATATTATGGTTCTTATTGGACCCATCCTCCCTAATTAATTCATTTAATCATATTAACCATTCCTGGCCTTCTTTTTCTTTTGCTTTCTGGAAATAACTCTGTGTTCTGTACTTGGACCTACTTGCGTAATAATCACCTTTTCCTGGAGTATCGCTCTTTGTCCCTATAACCACTAACTCCTCATCCTCAAAATTTCCATTTAAAATATTTTTCTATATATAAATCTTCCTTAAATTACTTGACTCCCTGCCTCCTGCATTCCCAGCCATTCTCTTTGATCTACTATGGTCCTATCATATTGCTTTCACATCTCGTTCTCAACTCCAAATAACAATGTGTTTATCTACTCCATCTCTATAACTCCTCCACAAGGGTAGTGTCCCAATCAGTAGAGATAGTTCTAAATATACTCATGACTCACTTTACATTGTACATGGTCAGCACATAAGGTATGGTTATCAAAAATTAAGGTTTCATTGTGTGTTGTGGTTTGTCCTGGAGTTATCTGTATTTTGATGCTAATTCTACTGCCCCCAGGATAGCTGCCTACTCAGGAATCTGGTGACTTCACCAAAAACTTCTGCCCATAGAATTTGTAAAATACCGGTAAGGGGCAGGTACAGGATAGAAGGATGCCTGTCATTGGAGGAGAAGGAAGGATGGGTGGGAGAGAAGTTTGAAGAAAGAGGAGGAGACTGGAACAAATGGGGGGTAAGAAAAGGAGAGAAGCCGTGGTAGGTTGATAGAGGCTGACTAAGATTCCGCTCTGTGGAAGGGAAGCCCTGGGTCCTGCTAAGACTGAACCCCCAGTGAACGTGATTGTTGGGGGAGGGCGGCAATGGGGGAGGATGGGGAGGAACACCCATAAAGAAGGGGAGGGGAGGGACTAGGGGATGTTTGCCCGGAAACCGGAAAGGGAATAACACTTGAAATGTAAATAAGAAATACTCAAGTTAATAAAAAAAAAAACAAGAAAGAAAAAAAAAAAAAGAGTCTTCCTCCATGGCACATGATGCCTCATTTCTTTGCTTGTTGTCTTCCTGTTTCTCAGTTTATTATTATTATTATTATTATTATTATTATTATTATTATTATTATTAAGTTGAAGGTTTCTGGAAACCCTGCAACATGTAATTCTATCCCCCCAACACTTCTCTAACAGCTTGTCCTTACTCAGTCTCTGTGACACATTTTGATATTTATCACAGTATTTCAAACTGTCCGTTATTATCATGTGTTATAGTGATATGGGGGTCTCTTATATTACTGCTGTAATGGGGGCAAATGAAACCAGGCCAAATAAGACAAGCAATTTAGGGGCTGGAGAGATGGCTCGGCAGTTAAGAGCACTGGATTGCCAACACCCAGATGGTGGCTCAAGAGTGCTTATAACTTCAGTTCCAAGGGATCTGAATCTTTCTTCTGGCTTCTTCAGGCACCGGGCATGCATGGGGTACACAGATATACAAACAGGCAAAACACTCATACACAGAAAAAAAAGGTAAAATTTAAAAAAAAAGAAAAAAAAAGAAAGATTCCGCTCTGTGTATTTACAGGTTGTTACAAATGTTCTTAAGCAATGGATGGTACTGGACTTTTTCTGTTTAGGCGGGCAATTATATCTTACCAATTGGGTCAAAGATTATTGTGTTGTGTGTTCTTTTATGTGATGATATGAGTGTAAGAAAGTGTGCGGTGGCAGGAGACACTGGGCCGCCGAGGAGTTGGGATGTGTTTCCACCAAGATATCTAGCAGATATCTTGGGTTACTGCGGTGCTGGACCTAGCAAGGTAAAAGACAACCATACTTTTTTTATATTTTTACAACAACAATTGTGTACCTGTCAGTTTCTATTGGAAGGAGACATTCCACAGGACTCCCTGATGGTATCCCAAACCCTTACTGTGAGAACTACAAAACTGTAGCAAGGATTTCTTATTTTGGAAGTTCTTTGTTCTTCAGCCCAATAGTAACATAACTTCTGTGTTTTATCCATTTCCAGGGCTACACAGTCATACTTTATAGCTACTTATCTATGGAGACAAAGAAACTATTTTCACTTTTTCTTTAAAGGAAGGTCCGGTTATTTTAACTCATAGTTTGAGAATATAGTCCATGGTGGTAGACAAACAGTGACAGTGGTGCCTGAAGCAGCTGGCTGTATTCAGGAGGAAAAGATGGATTCTAGTTAGGGCTAAGATGGCTTTCTTCATTTTGGGAAAGATAGTATATCTTTGAATTATTATTGGAGAACATCATAAATACAAACAATGCACCATGATCTTATATATATATATCTAACCGTCCCTCAACAACTTCCTCCAGAACTCACTTTTCCTCTATCCTGCTCTTTTAGGTTCCCCAATATGTTCTCTGCTCCCTTCAGATCCTGTGTTTTTGTTAACCATTCACTGGTTCCACTTAGAACTGCCTGTTAGAATAATCAGTGATCTTTTCAAATTGGTTTTCTGCCAGTAACTATGGCTACAGTGAGGTTACGAGGGTAATGGCTATATCCTGCTCCAGAAACATTATACTAGTTTTACTTTTGGATATTTTTTCAGTTTAGTGATGAGAAAGTCAAATGGATAACTACATTCGCAGACAGTCAATCTTAACAAGCCTTTAGGAACACACTGAGTTCTTGGTGTTTCTCCAAATATTTTCGTCTTCTAAATGCAGTTGTAGAGTCATGTATGTGTTATAATCTCAAAAATGCCCGAAAGTTCAATGACTTCTGCCATAGTCATACAAGAACTTATCATTCTGATGAGAGCTTGTTGTGGTTTGAGTGTAAACAGTGCTTTGTCTTCTATATTTGAACATTTACTCCTGCTGGGTACTGTAAGGGGGTTACAGAATCATTATGAGCTGGAGTCCTGATGAAGAATTGGGTCAGTGGAGATGGCATTTCTTTGAGGTTTTGATGTCTGAACCTAATTTCTGTTTTTTTTTTTTCCATTCATCGCTATTATGCAACAGAATGGGAAAATAAATTAGTAAATCCACCACTGAAAACATGATGAAGTTCTTCATAACCAAGGCATGTCTACCACATGATTCCTCTCTCCTACATATTGGTATATATCCAGAGGAAATGAAATCACTTTCCTAAGGCATACCCAAAATCCTGCATTAATTACAGAGTTAGTCATAAGACCTCTATATGGTCATCCCAACTCTCCATCAACAGATAAAAGAAAAGAACATTTGAAATAAAATCATAGTGTATTTCATCATCATACTTTATCCTTACTATCATTAAGAAACCAGAAATCCTATTTTTCTTACAAAAAGTAGAAATCACTAGAGGATACCATGTTAAACAATATAACTAATTATATGAGTAAGTGTTTGCATGGTATATTTTTATATTAGAAACTTTGGGATGTTAATCTTAATCAGTAGTGACTAGTATGCATTCAGAATGGTGTACGTCTCCAGCTACCTATGAAGAGAGAGTGGTTGGCATTGACCAGTATGTACTGAGCACTGATGTAGAGATATCATACAGCTCCATTGTAGGGACAGTTATTATGTGTTAGGAGAAAGATGTTATTTTATTACAGAGAGGAATCACCTTCTACATTGATGATATTGAGAGCTCTCATACAGACAGAGGTAAAAGTTGGTTCAATATTCCAAATTTATCTTGAATTTCATAGGACACACACTCTACCTTCATTGTTATCTTGTAATCAAACACAATGATAGTGAGCTCTTACTTCATTTTACTTAAAATGAAACTTATGCTCAAAAAAGTATCAGCACACCACCGAAAGAAACTGTTAGTAGACAAAGCAAGGTCAAGATCAGCTTGAAGAAAAAAACAAAGATGTGGAGGGGGGGAATGGGAGAATGAGGGTAGAGGGATAGGAGGAAGTAAAAGGGAGAGAGAAGGAGGAGGAAGGCTAGAAGAAGGAAAGGTGATGGAGAGGTGGAGAGAGAAAAAAAGTGAGAGAATGTCAGAGAGTGTGACAGGAGACCGAGAGGGAGAAAGAAGACAGGACAAGGTAAAAGAAATTTGAAGGAAAGTATACTACCTATTATAGATTCTCTGTGAGATTTATATGTTCAGTCCTTTTTGCTTTTGTTTTCTTACTTAAAATTGTTTAACATAACTTTTAAAGGGCTTGCGAGATAGTTCACTGGGTAAAGCATTTGCGATGCAAGCAAGAGGACGGGAGTTTAACTTCCCAGAAACCACAATGCATTGTAGTCATGCATTGTGCATGTAATCTTAGCTCTCTTACTCACAGTATGAGGAGGATTGAGGGAAATTGAGAAATTTCCCATGAGCCTTTGGGACTTTTAGCCTGGTGCATACAGCAACACACAGTAAAATGTTCCTGTCTCAAACAAGGTAGAAGTGACCTACAAGGTTTTTCTTCACACTGCCCATATCCTCCTATTACATGCACATGTAAATACACAAAGATTAAAAAAAAAAAGGAAAAGAGACTCGTGAGGCATATCAATGGGCACCTCCTGAGTTCCTGAGTGTGGTGATTGGAAGATCCAGGCTTGCGCTATGTAAATGTTGCATGCTGTGGTGCCTCCCCTCAGCATAAATGCAATAATTTAACTTTCCTCTGAAATAAAGGCCAATCACATAGGCCTGTAATGTCATACTCTGGAAATGTTCTGTAAAACAAATGCTACTGATTTTAATTAGAGAACATGTATGCACAATCTCACATTCCGTACTAAAGCGAGAAATTAAAGAATTCAATCTCATCGGTCCTAAGTCAATGCTAAAGGAAAAATTTCTTCTCACGTGGGAGTTTGAGCAATAAACACAGCTTTAAAGTAGGGTGTATGTTGATTTTAAGCTCCCCACTTTATCCCTTTATGATATGGAAGATTCAATTTGCAGCACAAACTTCCTCCTGCATAGATGCCACTCTCCCTCCCGAATGACAAAACCATTATGAAAATAACATTTTGAGAGGGTCAGACCTAACAGCAGTAGAGGAGAGAAGGAAACTTTGAAAAGGTTTCCTTGTGAGGTGTTTGGAGTACTTTTCAGTCTCTCAGTAGCTCAACGTCCCCATCGCCATCTTATAGTGCACTCAGAGTAACTCCTTCCCTCTTGCCTAACTCTACAGAAATCATTCCAGGTCAATCAGAAGTGCAGAGAGTTACCTAGGAGACATGCTTGTATTTGAAGAAAATCAAATAGAATGGAAATATAATTAAAACCTACTTTAGCATTGCAACAGTCATGTCTGCCCTATGTAGTAAATGCCAGGTGTACGCTTGCATTAGAAATGCAAGACAAATAGTCCTGCCCCACATAGACCCATATTTAATCTTGCATCCCATGTGGAAGAAAATGAAGACTGCCCCCAAATTACTATTTTGCTTTCTCCATTACTCACCCTTACTAACTTCCATGTGGGGCAAGGATTTAATGGTTGGAGATAAGAGACAGAGATCTGCCAAAATGTGCTTTAGGGAAGTGATGAAATGAGGCATTGTATTTTGTGTTTATTTTTATAAAAAAGCATTAGTATAAGACAAGAGCTTTGAGAAATGCTCCTCAAATTATAGAGTGGGAGCATTGGGATCAATGGTTGAATAAGGACTGTCTCTAAAACTTTGGAAGCTGAACTGACCGTGGAAGCCATTCCATAAAAAGTCAACTGCTCTATTAAAATGCAAGGTCTAGGGGTCAGGGAAATGGTTCTGTGGATAGTGCAACTGATGTATAACCTAACATAAATGACCTCAGGATAAATTCTCATCATTACATAAAGATGACTGGAGTGTGGTGATATCTATAACCCTATCAGTAAGGGAGCAGAGAAAGGTGGCTCCCAGGGCTGATTGGCTGGACAGCCTAGGAGAATAGCAAGCCTCAGACTCAGTGAAAACCCTGTTGCAAAAGTCAGTATGGAGAGCAATTGGAGAGTATGCACAATGTCAAGCTCCAGCTTCTACATGTGCAATTATCTATGAGTTTATACACACACACACATACACACACACACACACACACACACACACACACACACACACACACACGAACTATAACAGAACTCCTCACTCTCCTGTCCTCTCCTTCATTGGATGTGGTTGACTGATGGCAGTGTTTTGGCACTGAGTCTAATGCTGCCATATACTCCTTGCTGGGACCACCTCTGTTCAGAGTAGCCACCAATGAGAGTTGCAATGATGCAAAACAATGGGAGGCCCCTACAATGTGTACTGACAACCTAGAAATCTCACACTGTACTGACAACCTAGAAAAACCATAGTGTGTAGTGACAACCTAGAAATCCTACAGTGTGTACTGACAACTTAGAAAACTTTTTTTTTAATCTGAGAGACAATACTGGCGCCTGCTGAGAGACCACATTCTGGAGCTAGACTGTAAGAAAAATGCCCATCTGTGGCAATACATTTGTGTGTTTGCCACACTTGGGTATCTCAGCCTAAAATAGGGTGCTCATATCATAACTCTTGTCAAGTCAAATAGTGGCTTTATGACCTTGCTCCTCCTCTTTTCTTGTTTCTTTTCTTTCTTACTTGATTTTTTGTTTGGTCTTTTGCAGTTCTAAAATTTTATTTTGCAAGCATGAGTCTAAGTACTCATGTATGCTTTCACTCCTCTGGAAGTCAGAGAACAACTTTCAGAAAATACTACTTTTCTATTGTGTAGGTGCCAGGGATTTAAGTCAGGCCATGAGTCTGGGTGGCAAGCACCTTTACCCAGGGATCCATCTTGCTCTTCCTCCTTTCCAAATTTCTGCTTTCATCTCCCAGCATCCCAATATGGAGTCAGTACCTGTGTGCCTTGTGGTTCTTATTGTCAGTGGAAATCAATATTACGGCCCTTCACATAGCTGTGTATTGCAAAGTTCTGAGACTTCAATCAGAGGATAATCTGCTCATAAATTATATCCCATATTTTTAAAAAAGGATTCATATCTGCTTGTAGGTCTGTTTACCAGGACACGTAGAGACCAAAAAGACCAGAAGAGAGTATCAGATACCAATACAATGGGATTGGAGCCCAATCTGGATGCAGAGATTTGAGCCTGGGTCCTCTGTTGAGGGACATCTGGGCTGTTTATAGCTTCTGGCTATTAAAAACGAGGTAGCTATGAACATAGTGGAGCATTGTGTCTTTGTTATATGTTGGAGCATCTTTTGGGTATATGACAAGGAGAAGTATAGCTGTGTCCTCAAGTAGTACAGTGTCCAATCTCCTGAGGAATCCCCAAACTCATTTCCACTGTGGTTGTTCCAGCTTGCAATTCTACCAGCAATGGAGGAGCACTCCTCTTTCTCCACATCCTTGCCAGTATCTGCTGTCAACTGAGTTTTTGGCCTTAGCCACTCTGACTGGTGTGAGGTGGAATCGCAGGGTGCTTTTGATTTGCATTTCCCTGATTAAAGATATTGAACATTCCTTCAGGGGCTTCTCCACCATTCGATATTCCTCACTTGATTACTCTTTGTTTAGCCCTATACTTCATTTTAATAGGGTTATTTGGTCCTCTGGTGTCTAAGTTCTTGAGCTCTTTGCATATATTGGATATTAGGCCTCTATTGGATGTAAGATTGGTAAAGATCATTTCACAATATATGTAGGTTGCCATGTTGTCCTGATGACAGTATCCTTTGCCTTATAGAAACTCTTCAATTTTATGAGATTCCATTTGTCTATAGTTGATCTTAGAGCCTGGGCCATTGATGTTCTCTTCAGAAAAATTTTCCCTGTGCCAACGTGTTCTCACTTTCTCTTCTATTAGATTCAATGTATCTGGTTTTATGTGGAAGTCATTGATCTACTTAGGCTTGAGCTTTGTACAAGGAGATAAGAATGGATCAATTTGCATTCCTTCCTGAGTCCTTTGAAAGTATAGCAAGCACTATTAACCCCTCAGCCATCTCTCCAGTCCCCAACCAATTATATTTCTATTTTAAACAGTCTCCCTGGTTATTCTATTACTTACAGTGGGCATCTTTACTACCAGTCTATTTTCAGATAACACACTGATATTTCAATGCTAAGCAGGGATGCCTCTTATAAGCAAATTCCTCCCTCACTTCCTGAAAGCCATATCAAGAAGGTGAAACCTGGCTACTAGAAAGACCCTCAAAGCACAAGCTTCTCTTGAGCCCTGAATTACCTCACTCATGCCTAGTAAATGTTCATACTTTTAAAAATTGGAGGTAAGCAAGATCAAAGAGAAATATCCTGGAAGAACAGAGAAAACCCAAACAGACCAAACTTCCTCTTGGCATGGCTGTCATTCCATTTATTTCACTTTAGCACATGTTGTGGCCACTTCAAAAATTTATTACAACTCTAATGATAGTCAACTTTTAGATGAATAAGAAATAGATATTTTGCAAATTCATTGTTTTGTTAGTTTCATTTACTGAAACCCTCAGGTTCTTCCCTTTATCATTTGATTGCATGAAGCATTTTCTTTAGAAAGCATTTCCTCACACATGGACTGATGTGTTGGAGACATAGATAGATAGATAGATAGATAGATAGATAGATAGATAGATAGATAGATAGATAGATAGATAGATAGGTATACATATATATATAGATATACAGAGAGATAGATAGAAATAGATATAGATATAGATACAGATGTGAATGAAATAGAGAGAGAAATTAATATGAAGGGGAGATGATAACTTTATTTTGCTCTCTTAAAATTAGCATACCTGTGAAGATCAGAGGAAAAACTATAGCAGTCTACCACATGGTCATAGGGGACCAACGCAGTGGCCAGGCTCTGGATGAGGTGTCTTCTATTCACTGAGCCATCCTGTTGGCCCCTTGACAGACTAATTTCATTAAATATAAGAGGTTTCTAGTTTGCATTTGTTTATTATTTATACTGTTAGCTCTCCAAGTAGCCTGTGTCTGTGATTCAGTGTCTGCAGTCAGTTTGTGGATGCTATTCGTAGTAATTAGTTCAAACATTTCTTCTCCTTCGTGTCTTTGCTCTGTTGATGTATTTAACGCCTTATATGTTGACCATCATGCATTTTTCTTATGCGTCTTGGGAACCTCCCATTTTACTAGCTTCAATCAGATGAGACCAAAGACATTCTTTAGTTACGTTTCATTATTTAAAAAATAAATTCTGTCCTTGTCACTCTTTCTTAGGATTTCTATATCACTGAAAGCATTGCCTACATATATTTGTATGTTTTATTTTCTTCAAAAGATTTCTTAATATAGCAAATTCAATTCCTGCATGACCATATGGAAAGTTTTAATTTTTTAATGTTTAGATACTGGGTTTGGCATACTAAAATTGGTTTTAGTGGTTTGTATCTTTTGTAGTTTTCTGTTACAATTTAGACATTGGAGCTAGGCATGTGGCTGAGTGGGTTCAGAGATTGCTTAGCATTTCATGAAGCTGAGTTTCTGTCCCTAGCACTGCAATAAGCGGTCAGGGTGGCACAGCCATCTGGTATCGGCACTTAAGAAGGGAGAAAAATCATGAAGTTCAAGGCAACCTGGAATGCATAAAGCCCTCTCTCTAAAAATGAAAAAAATAATAAAGCACTGAGTTGGATAAAAAGCGAGAAGATAAACAAGTCTTTGTTGGGAGGATTTATGTTCATGGGGTGGGAAGGAGAGCCAGGCTTAACTTTCCCTGAGCATTAAATATGGGCACAAAGCAGAAGCTTCCCTGTTGTCCAGCATCTTCTCTCCCATTGGCCATGGCCTTCTTTCAGAATTCTAATGCAGAAAGGATTCCTGCCTTGCAGCTGTTGTCTGTATTCCCCATTACTGCAGGGGAGCCAAGGATGTGAAGACAGTGTGTGTGCATGAGGGAGGACTGTTATCATCCGGTTTTAATCTCAGAGTGGGTCCAAGACTCAGACTATGCCCTGAACCAGCTACCTAGCAGCCTCTGCCCTTATTGCCAACCTTGCAAGTCAAGAGTTGTCTTCCTGGGGCTAATCCCCTCCTTTGCCTAAGAAAGGGGTCCAGATTAAGCCTGCCTTCTCTAGTCTATAACAACAGTTGTGTTAGGCATGTTCAAAACAGCCTGTGACCCTTTCCTTGCTAGGACCAAGAAGGAAACTTCCTTAGCAAGTCACCATTAGAACCCAGTGAGTTTCAAACAGAGAAAAGACAAGCAATATGGGGGCCCTTTAACCTCT
This sequence comes from Rattus rattus, assembly GCF_011064425.1. Taxonomy (NCBI): domain Eukaryota; kingdom Metazoa; phylum Chordata; class Mammalia; order Rodentia; family Muridae; genus Rattus; species Rattus rattus. The sequence goes on along the minus strand of NC_046163.1, from coordinate 15,387,042 downwards.
ACCCCACTGCTTGTCGGCACTCAGCCTCTAGCCATTAATCAAAATTACCATTTAATTTTTCCTCTTGGCTTTTGGCTCCTGTGGCTTCATTCCAGGGAAGCAGGTGTAGGCTGTGACCCCAGTGGTACCCAACTCCTGATTCCTTTTCACTCAGGAAAAGTCATTAATGTCCAGTTGCTTCTGCTGCTTTCCTATTTTGGTGACAGATTTCAAGGTCTTCGCACATGAAAGCTGTGAAAAAAATTCCCTGAATTTTCCTCGGACATCAGTAACTGAAAGATACTACACAGCACCTTCTAACAGTCTTAAGCTAATAAAGAGCAGGGCTGTCACCTCTCAAAAATGATTTCTGGGGAATGGAGCGATGACTCAGTGGTTAAGACAATACACTGCTCATACAGTGGACCCCAGTTAAATTCCAGCACTCACCTTAGATGGATTACATCTGTCAGTAACTTCAGCTTCAGCAGATCTGTCACCTCTAGCCTTCATAGCCACCTGCACTTATGTACATAAGCCCCCCCACACACACACACGCACATGCGAACATGCACCCATGTAGAGACATTTAAAGAAACAAACGTTTCCAAGATACCGCTGTCCTAGCAGAACCCCTAACTTTGAGTGGAGAATAGTGTTGAGGTGTCACACAGAAGTATGTTAGGATTCCAGGATTGCCTATTGCTTTGTGCTAATCTATTGATCTGCTATGCTTGCCTTTTGTCGCCACTTCAGGCAGATGCCTAGCTGGAGATGCAGAGGCTGGACCTAGTAAATTGGTAGAATCTGTTTCTGTGCTACAAGGTGGTATTAACAACCCTGGTTAGTAGCAATGCCAAAAAGCTATGGGGGACTAGGAAGATGGAACGAATTCTACCAAAACCACTTATTTGAGCCAAGTGGAATACAACACATTAAAGGCACACAAGAAGGTACAGTAGTGTTTTTACCCAATAGTTATAAGTAAGTATAATTTAATAGCTATAAATCATTGATCCACTTAAATCTAAGAATTCCTAAAACAACAACAAAAAAAAGGTTTTTTTTTGAGTTCTTAAACTGAACAGTTCCTTTTTCTTCTCCAGTACATTAATAGCATTTCTCACTCCAGGTTTTAAATTTAGTGTTGTTAGTACCAAAAATCAAGGTTCTCTGGGGCGAGAGAAATGGCTCAGGGTGTAACATGCACACCGCTCTTACAGTGGACCAGAGTTTGGTTCCTAGACTATACTGAGTGTCTCACAACTGCCTGGAATTCCTGCACACTGCACTCATGTGCACATATCCACAGACACACACATAATTTGAACATTTAAGAAAGAAGTTACGCATCTCACTATAACATTTTCATACATGTAGGTCAATGTGCTTAGTTGATGTTTGCCCTCCTCTATTCTTTCCACCAAATGTCCTCCTGTTTTCTCATGGTGAATACATCCCACTGCCTCTCAGAGTTTTAAAGTAAAAAGACAAGTACAGAAAAGGCCACACTGGCAGGGGAGAAACAAACCAAGCGCGGAAAGTTGCCTGCTGTCTCTACCTGCAGGGCCTGCTCTCTGCTTACACAGCTCACACACCATGTGTTCTCTCTTTCCTTTACTCTTCCTCAGCAGCTTGGTTCAGATAAATCATTTTTGTGGCAGTTTTTTTCCATGAAAATTCATTTTTCTCAGAACCGCTATACCTTATGCGGTTCATCTATATTTCCAACAAATCCCACAAGTCATTACTAGACTTTAAAAATTAACACGTTAACAAAGTTTTCATTAGAGTTAAAATATAGACGACCATAAACAGGGGAAATGGAGACTGGGAGTAATTTGGTTGGTAGGAGAAGACCAAATTGAAGAAAGAGAGAAAGAAAGAAAGAAAGAAAGAAAGAAAGAAAGAAAGAAAGAAAGAAAGAAAGAAAGAAAGAAAATGGAGTTATAGCTGGTTTTCAAAGGCCAGACCTGGCATGCTAAATGCTAAACGGAGGACCTTGAAGTTTGTTTTGTTTCCTTTTGTTTATGTGCAGAATTGCCTTAAGGGCTTCTGAAGCAAGAAAAAACTTCATGAAACTAATGTGATAGAAGGCATTATATAGTAACTTCTGCAGGGTTTTTTTTTCTTTCTCCAAAGCTCTATTTAGTTTTTGTTTCAGTGTCTGTGTCTGTATCTGTGCCTGTAAAGACTCCAAAAGGATGGCAGATCCCCTGGAGACAGAGTTCCAGATATTTGCGATCTGCCTGATATGCATGCTGGTCACCAAACCAGCATGCGTATCAGCAGGTACCTTTAATCAGGCCATCTGCCCTGCTCAGACACATAAGACAGGGTTAGGGGATTAGTAGTACTTTGTTTCCGTGTAAATATAAAACTGAAACTTGGAGCCCCACGCCCAGGCACATGGTGATGTGCTCATTTCCTGGCACAGATCTTTCAAGTCATAGAATCCAATATCCTGGGAGGGCCCTGCATACTGACTTCCATTATGACCTAACCAACCAATCATGACTCTCTCTGTACCTCCCTTCTTCATTTTCATGTCTGTCCACAGTCATGCTTGTTTACATTTGTACATGAATACATTATAGGCCAGGGTCTACATAAGAAGGAGAAAATGTGGCATTTGTCTTTCTGAGTTTGGGTGTGACCTTGCTTACCACTATACTTCCCAGATCCAACCATTTTCCTGCAGATGTCATGATATCCTCCTTCATCCCAGCTGAATGAAATTCCGCTGTGATCACGTTTTCATTATCCATCCACTCACTGATGGGCCTCTTACCTGACTGAATCTCCTTCACATACAAATGCAAGAAACGTGGATGTGCAAGGTTCCCTGTGAGTTTCAAAATATTATAACCTATAATATCTTAAATGCCCATTTGAAAAATAAAAAATAAAAAAATAAAAAAAACAAGCAGTCAGTGATTCCCCAGCTCCCTTTATATCTCAGTTTCAAGTTCATGCTCATGGCTTCAAATCACATAATTTCACAGCACAGTGCTCAGCACCTGCTTCCACATAGCCCATGCATACCAGTGTTCACTGCTGTCGGACAGGGTCCAAGTGATCAAGGAAAGAGAAATAAGCCTAAATGGGTAGAGGGAATGATATCAGCCTTGGGCCTTCCAAGTCGCTCCTGTAATAAGTTCTGGCATATTCCATCTGGATCCACAAGCATAAATCATGGGACAACATAAATTACCCCCCTTAAAAACTAACAATAAATCATGGATGGTTGCTTGTTACTCTAAAGTACAGAACAAAGATATTTGTACCTTGAAATCAAAGTAGCTGCAATTACCTATAGAAGGTGTGCACAACGTTGAGCCTCTCCACTTTCCATCAGAGGTGGGAGAAGGGTCTTTTAAGTCTCCTCCCCTGCCCAAAGCAGTTAATCTTCCCTAGGGAAAGGAGGGATGTATGTTATAACTCTGGCAAGGTTCCATGCTCCTGTAGGTAACTCCTTTATAACCATTGGTTCACAAAAGGAAAAGCAAAAGGCATTAAAGTAAAAAAGGAGATGACTTGAGAGAGAATGTGGCTCAATGGAAGTAGGAGTGCCACAGGAAAGGTAATGGGTGAATATGACTGACATACATTACACAAATATATAAAAAGGTTATAATGAAACCCACTACCACGTGTCATTAGCTTAAGCTAATAACAACTTTTAAAAGTATATTTAAAGATAGCTGAATAGTATCTAAGACTTCTATCGATATCATGTGTCTGGAAAGTGCAGTCTGGATTTCTTAGGTGTGATTTAATGCTATCAGCTAGAAGATCCTGAAATTCCCCAGTTCACTGGACTCTTAGTGTCTCAAAAGTCTTTACCCATGCCTCAAATCCAAAGTAGGGGAAACAAACTCTGCTTTTTTTTGTACATAGGACCAAACAACATGGGAATTTGTTTCCTGACAAATTGTCAGCCAACACATTACAAATACAAGTACATTTAAACAGGTCACCCCTCTCTGAGTAGCAGCAGCACTTACTGCAAAGAGCACTTGTTTTTCAAACCTCAGAGGCAGCTTGGCCACAGACCCTCCTGTCTCCTATTTCCTAGCTGCAGCCCTGCGTGGGCTTGGGAATGCTGTGTATGTGAATGGGTGGTTAGTGGTGCAACTGGGGCTTGGGTGGCTTCGAACCTACAAACTAGTAGGTATTGTCAGAAATACAGCAGCACTGTGTTAGTTATGACCGTGCGATGTAGCTTTAGTCCCCTCCCACTCCCTCAAGTCTCCCCTGACGTCACTCATGAACCCTGGGCAAGCCTATCCACATTTGGAAAGATTAGGCTTGGCTTTTCAGAGAGGGCTTTCCTCTCAAAACCAAACCAAATTGTTTTTTTTTCATGTTTCCTCCAGGCTTGGAGACCATAATATACCAAAGCCACTAGTTTCACTTTCATGCATACTTCCTATACGTGGGAAGCAATTTGATTACCAGGTGGCAAGGTATAGGCTTCCTTAGGCCAGAACGATGGAGTTACTGTCATTTATAGAGCTTTGCAAGTCACTGTGAATATTTGCAGAAAAAAAAATCATTGATGCTTCACATACCTAGATGATTATTCTCTGTTGGCAAGGAAGAGAACATTATTTCTGCTGACCACCAAAATTTGTTGTGATTTCTCGTTATATATGCTAAAAAGGAATTATTTAATATCACAGTTAAAAAAAAAACTCATTGCTCCCGTTGAACCCTTGCTTGGCTGATGTACATGATTTTTAAGCCTTATTTATTGATCTAAACTTTAAAAAATGCAGATAAATACACGTTCATTAAGATTTAAAGTGCAGGCAAATCTCCCCCTGCTTGTTTCTGCATTTGACACTAACTACCACTCAGTGAACAGTTACTTACTGCAAATATTTCTGGATATCTCAATGATTTAGATACTTTAAGCTTTATGTGTAATATTAGGTTGTAGACACTGAACTAATTTTTTTTTCATTTGATCACATTAGAGGAAACATTTTTAACTACAGTCTTAGGAGGTAGGGAACACAGCTGGCTTGCCATGAGAAACCCAACAATACCTAGACCAGGAAGCTAGGACCACTTCACTAAGAGATCGCCAATACCTGGACAAGCCTGCTTCTCAGCAGCAGTTCTGGTCCAGAACAGAAAAAAAAAATGCTGCCTTGTGTGCACAATTCTAACAGCCAAAAGAAGATGAAAGATAACTATGTTCAATCCTCTTAAAAGCCTAATAGAAAGCCCATATAGCCGGTCTGCAGCTGCATGGGAAACTTATCTAAATTGTGCAGCCGAGAGCCTTACTATTCTTTGTCCTTTATGCACAAAAACAAAATCCTGCTTCACACAAATGACAGAGGCCAGAAAGGAATGTTAGTCCACTTAGGGACCGTCCTGGCTCCTGGAACAATGGACTGGTTATATCCTGAATGCATTAGGGCTTTCCTCCCATTTGGGCAGATGCTGGGGCCTTTGTAGTATCATGCTGTGCTAAGGTCCATGCATCATGCCATATCCTCTACTGATCTCTCCAGACCCTGTCTCTACTTTCTGCTCTTTGCTCTGGCCTTGGGATACTGAGTTCAATTGGCTACCTGAAGTAGTTCCGAGTCCCCAGCACCTTTTGCAGACCTATGGCTTTAGGCTCACCTTACTGAAGAGCCATTGCACTAGATCTGGAGGAGAGCAAAGCAAAGACACACACACACACACACACACACACACACACACACACAGACACACACACACACACACACACACACACACACACACACACAGACACACACACACACACACACACACACACACACACACACACACACACACACACACACACACACACACACACACACACACACACACACACACACACACACACACACACACACAGACACACACACACACACACACACACACAGACACACACACACAGACAGACACAGACACACACACACATACACACACACAGACAGACACACACACACAGACACACACACAGACACACACACACAGACAGACACACACACACACACATACACACACAGACACACACACACACAGACAGACACACACACACACACACAGACACACACAGACACACACACATACACACACATACACACACACACTCACACACACACACACACACACACACTTTCATCCAACTTATTTTGTTTGACTTTGTGGTCTCCCTCTGCTCTGGATCAGACCTCTAAGCTCCATGGTCCTCTACACACAGCTGTCACTGGTTTCTGAGGAGTCCCACAAGATAATGGAAATGTCCATTGTGATTAATTCCAGAGCACTGAACCATCATTGTTACCATTTTAAACTTATAAACAAAGCATGTAAGCAACACCTTCATTCAAATGGTCCATTGCCCATTTGGAGTGCACCACCTGTTTGTCTCAGTCTTTGATGGATAACTAGGTTTTAAACTTCGGCTTTGACAGCTGTGCTGAATGTTTGATAGTTCGCAAAAAAGCTCCAATGAGCCATTTTAAACGTCCTTTTCTTTATATGCTGTGAGTACTCATTCATAATAAATAATTGTTTTTATGTAGTTGATATATGGGCAAATGTATAGCTTCAGTTCAAATACTGACGCATATTGTTGAAAGGGTGATTATTCATTGGTGCTCAAAACTGAATAAGAAAACATATTGCCCCACATCTTTACCATTTATAAGCCTTTCTTCTAGTCAACATAAGATTTCACTTGTTTTTATTTCACTGATTACTAACTGGATGGACATTCTTAAGCCTAGTCATTTATACCCCCTTCCATTTTGCACTTAAGCTCTCATTCCTGATAGAAGGGGCAGTAGCTGGGTTGCCATGAGAAACCCAACAGGAACTAGACCAACCCGCTGCTCCCAGTTCACCAAGAGATTGCCGACGCCTGAACAAGCCTGCTTCTCAGTGGCAATTCTGATCCAGTACAGCAAAACCTCTTGCCTGGTGTGCAGACTTAGACCTGCCGAAAGAAGGGGGAAGACTACTATGTCAAACCCAAAGGGTCAGGTGGTGGGCTGAGCAGAAGTAAACCATGAGCACACTCACCTGGCTCACTGATACAAACAATTCTTACTCTTATGAAACTCGTCTGAAAAATCTGCTTCTCAAAGCATCTCCTTGATTTTTTTCACTGAGTCTGGCAGTGGAAGAGTTGTCTTCTTTGTCTTATTGTCGTGCCTTTAAAAAGAAGTCCTCAGCCTTGGTAAAACCCCTGCATCATTCTTGACAATATCATATTCAAAATATTTTTCTTAAAAAATATCCCTGGATAGGGCCATCAAGATGACTCAGTTGAGTAAGGCAGTGGTTTTTAATTCCTAGGACCTGAGTTCAGTCCTGAGACCCATAGAGTAAAAGGGAGAACTGATTTCCCAATGTTGTAATCCAACCTCTATGTTCATGCCATGGAATATGTATAATCATATCCATACATCCATGTTCATACACCCACACATACACAAAATAAACAAGTGAGGAAAAATTGAATATTCCTTGATACTTGGGTTTCTGATACTCATCAATGTCTGACCTCCTAGTATACTTTCTCCATAACCCATGAGGATGTAGACATTAATAAAGGTAACTCAGTCAATAATGGTTAAATTGATCTTCAATCTTATGGTTATTAACAAGTGCAAACAGTTCACATCCTTAGCATCCAATGTGCTTCTTCATAATTTTTAGCTTTTCCCTTACTTCCATGCTGTGAAATTTCAGGGTCACCACCAAAAGCCTGAAATGAGTGTGTTTCCTCATACTTATTGTTAATCCTTGATTTTCAGCCATTTCTCTCTGAACCTGTTCGAAGTTCTCTGGTAGACCATATAGCCCATTCCTTGTAAATGTTTGTGACTCGTTTAGTAAACCAGCCCTGGGTTAAGTTCTCTATGTAACATATACTTGCGTTTGTCTATCAATTAGTGATATGGAGACTGTTCCTGGAGGCTGGTGTGTTGGCTATTGGAATTTGGACTACTGCTTTCTCTCTTGACCCTTGTGCCTACACAATAATGACATATATCCCATTTTCTTTTCAGAATGCATAACTTCTCGATGACTATTTCAGCCATTGTCCTTTTATGACCCTCCTACATCCATACCCTTAGCTGATTATCTATTTCACTTCTAGGGAAAAAAAATTAGTAGGTAAAAGAAAGAATATAGAAACTACTACTGCTTTTACAACTCAATGTAATTTATGATTTACATCCATATTTCTGGCTAAGTACAATATTGATAAATGCTCTAATCTATCATGTCTATCATTGTTCATCATCCACTTGTGATCTACATCTCCATTATTTGTCTATAGATGTATCACTCCAATCTGCCATCTATCTGTTGTCTATCTGTCACCTCTTGAGTTATCATCTATCATCTCTTTCTCATCTGTCAGTCAACTTTTGCCTATATCTGGAACACTATAACCAAGAGGCCCATACTTTTACTTGAGGAGACTTCATTATGTACGGTAATGCTTTCTATTTTTACCACTGCTGTGGTGTACATCACTCCATCAGTTTTTGCCTCTATGGCATTCATACTTTTTAGACATACCTGGAACCATTCACAAAAAGGTTAAAACCTATTACTGTTTTTGAAAAAACAAAAACAATAAAGAAAACAAAAAAAAGAAAAACTGCTAATTAGTATTCCCCTGTGTGTATACAAACCTGTGAGGTTTTCCTTTATACTATAACTATGAAAATTACTTGATAAATTTCAGTTACAACAGTTTTCTTCCTTTGAGCCCACCTCAGGCCAACTGAAGGTACCTGATGCTCCATCAAATCTTTCCTGACAGGACTAACAATGTCTTCTTAAGTACTAAAAACAACCATCAGTTCTACTTCCACACAGATCCATTTATCTGCAGCTTGTGTACCCATTCTCCTTAGACCACATTCCAAACTTGTGCCTCAACAATGGGCAAACTCCAATTTCCCATGACACTGAACTCTCATGTCATATTTTCTTCACGATTTTCTCTCCTTCTCTAACACTACTGAATTCCATAGGCTGAGTGCTCAGGTCTTAAAGTTGTTTTTTATTCATCCATATACTCTTATTAAATATAATCCAGCTATGTGTTTTCAATACCCCTCTATATTAGCAACTTTAAACTTTGTATATCCTTATTGGATTTTAGTCCTTACCTGCAGGTGAGTTGCATAAGCAACTTCTTCACGTGGTAGCCACATTTGGTTCCCTACCAGTCAGTTCCAAAGAAAAATGTTACTAACTGAGCTCTCACCCCAACTGCTGAAGTTCTAGAAGTCACAGACCTTCATTTAAGAGCAAGGGAAGGGGTTGGGGATTTAGCTCAGTGGTAGAGCTCTTGCCTAGCAAACGCAAGGCCCTGGGTTCGGTCCCCAGCTCCGAAAAAAAAAAAGAAAAAAAAAAAAAAAAGAGCAGGGGGAAGGGGGAAGTCTAAGAAGACTACTATAACTTCACTTTAACATTTAAGATGCTGGACTTGCTGGACTTCCTGAAACTTCACTTTAACATTTAAGATGCTGGACTTGCTGGACTTCCTGATTCTTCTTCACACCAAAGATCAAACAGGAGTTATCTTGCTAGAGGGAAATGTTCAGTGGCATTTTAAGTCTCCAAAACAGGGCAGGTTTAAGGCATTTAGCTTCTGTCTAATTTATCCAACTGTTAGTAATAGCATGATTCAGCCAAATCTTCAGCTTCTAATTTTTTCAGTAAAACTCTGATTATAGGTCCATACCTCTTCAACACTGGAGGAATTTGTCTCTGTGAATCTTCTACACACATACGTGTATGTAAATGTGCATACATGTACACACACACACACACACACAAACACACAAACACTTCTCTGAGTGCTGTGACCTTGCATTTCTTGTTTCTTTGTGCTTTAAATCAATAGAATAAAATAATCATTTTCTGAACATTCAGACTATCTCACTTCCGGGCATCCACCATCACATGCAATTTCTCAGCTCTTCTCCCTTTTAGCAAAGACTTTGTTTATTGTGTATCCTTTTATCAAATAAACTAGAGAGTGCCTTGAAGGAATATGGACTTTAGTGCTCATGAAGAAATCTGTCTACTCCATTAAATGCCCCACTTATCATTCCCTTTGCTCTGGCCTGGGTATGTTAACATGTCTGTTTTCCACAGGTACCAATAAGGTTTTCTTCACTGTAATATCTGCCATTTTCTTAGTGCAATACTTTAAAATAGGCATAAAACAAAATACTATTTTTCAAAGGCAACCAAAATATGAATATCTAAAGGGTTAAGTGTTATGGTTTGTGCTTGTTGTGATATTTAGATTTTGTTTGAACAATTTGCTTCATGCTTTATACATTTAAATTTCCTGCTTTTCAAAATCAGGGGCTGGAGAGAGAGCAGAGCAATCAAGTTCACTCGCTGCTCTTGAAGAGGAACTGAACTCGATTCCCAGAATCCACTAAGGTGGTTCACCTCCACCTGGAACTCCAGCTCCAGGGTCTCTCACACCCTCTTCTGGCTTCTGCAGGCACTGGTGCATGCACATGCACAGACACATACACAATGGGAAGATAAAAAGTTTTTTTTTTTTAATAAAAAATACCCATTCCCTTTGAATTCATGCAGATTTCTCCTTTTTTTCCCTCCAAAGGTTTGAAACTCTGACATCCCATTAATATTTTTCAAATGGCTGCACTTGAAATTTCAATGTGTATTTAAAATTTGCAACTTCTAAGCAATGCCTTATGTTAATCACCTTCTTTGTGTTTTTTTCTACATAAATCAAAGCTCTCCGAATTCAAACTTACTTTCCTTCCACCTCCTGGTGTATTTTTATGCCACAATAGTAGAAAAAGAAATGAATTATTTTACTTCAACATCAATAGTTAATTTAATTTTAAGAAAAGTAATTCCTATTTTTAAAAATACTTTTATTTAAGACTGTGAACGAACTGTTTGACTCCCATTTTCTCTATATTTACTTGGTACTGTATGACACTTTTTTCTTAGGTCCTCAAGATAACCAGACCAGAGAAATACAGTGGTAGGTGGGTCTTTAGAAATGGAATGGAGCTATTACAGGTCCCAAAGGAGACTTCTCTTGAGATCATCTCTTCCCCAGCTGCAAGTGACTTTGGAAATGTGGAGTATGAAGTAGAATGCTTATTAAAATGAGGTATCATGATTGTAGCTTCTATGAAATCTCCCTCCAAGATAGGGTGGGACTTTGGGCAAATTCTGCTGTTTGAAGGCTACCCAAGCTCCTGCAAGCTTTCATTCCTACTCTTTATGCCATTGAACACATTGATGTGACAAAACTGGGCTTTGGTTCACTGTAAGGGTTTGGGTGGATTGAATTTCCCTTGGATCTTCCTGTGCAAACTTAACATAGTACTAATGTGCCATTAGTCCCATTCATGTCTTTTTGCCTCAGTGTATCTCCTCATAGTTCTAGATTATGCATGGTGGGTTAGAAATGTGCATTTCTAAATTTTAAATGTTTTCATGTAGTTTTATACCTTGCATCCATTGTCAAAATGGTTGAGATAAGATGAATACATTACAAATTAAGAAATATATGTAATTTCAGGGTTTCTATTTCCTTATAACTTCTGTCAGATACAAGTCTACCCTATCTTCACTAATCACCAAATTCTCTGCCATGTTGTGCTGAAGTATTACCACAGCTGTGGTACCTCTAGGAGATAGTAATTTTCTAGATCTATTAGAATTGTAGAGCACCACTGAGAGACTAGGAGTCAGACAGATGCCTTGCGGACAGACAGACAGACAAGGGTATAGGTGAATGACTTCTCACTTAAACATTTAAGATTGCTAACTTTAAATATTTACATTTATGATTCTACCTATATATTCCTTTTTTATAAATACTTCCTATCACTTCTATTATTATGTATTGGGGTGTGTGTGTGTGTGTGTGTGTGTGTGTTTGTGTGTATGTGTGTTTATGCATATGCATGCTTATATGTGTGCACAACATGCATGGAGACACCAGAAGAGGACATCAATTCAGAGATATCAATGGTCATCCACTGTCCTCTTTTACCTTTCATTGTGCTCCCGTTTCTTTGAGTCAGGATCTCTCCCTTGACCGGGTGCTTACATTTTCTTCACTAGATTAGAAGCCATCAAGACCCGCAAAGCTTATTTTCATCTTTTGTGTTGGATTTTTTTTTTTTTTTTTGGTGTATATAGGATACACGATACATGACTATTAATTGTATGCTGGGATTTGTATTCAGGTCCTCGTGTCTATAAAACAAGTGTTCTAACCCTGAACTCTCCAGGCTGTCATAGAATTTTTACCTATTTTCAACACAATCTTCAATATTATTTTCTGATATATTTTGCAATTAGATTCTATACATTGATATTAATTATTGTGTGTACTTTATGAGATTGTGGGTTTTCTCACTGCCTTTTACATTGTGACAATTTGGGACTATGTAATTTCCATTATAAATGTTTCCCCCAATAGCTTGAAACCCAGTTATCAGTTCTGATTAATTTAATTAAAATAACACAAAACTCATTTTCTACTGAAAATGATTACCAAACTCCAAAGACCACTATCTGGACCATTTTCAATATTTTAGAAGATTGGATATTAATGGCAATTAGACATGCTGTCTAGGTTTGAACATCCTCAGTGACTTAGATAACCTTACTGGATCAAAAGGCAAGCTAACTGAGATAAAGTATTAATAATCCCAAAAAGAAAGAGTAGCACTCCTGTGATAATCATTTCCATCTAAGGAAAAATAGCTAAAATTTGAATCTCAACCATCTATTATTAAATTTTTTCATGAGGCTAGAGAGATGGTTCAGGGCTTAAGAGCACTTGCTACCCTTGCAGAGGACTTGAGTTTCTACTTCAGCACCTTTATCTGTTAGCTCATAACTACCTGTAACTCAACCTCCAGGAATTGATCACCCTTTTTTGGCCCCCATAGATGCCTGCACTCACACATGTACATAGTCACATACAGTCACATACACAAAATTTTAAAAATAAAGTAATTCTTTAAAAGTATATATCATAGGAATACTAATGACTAGGATAACTTTTCCTATCCTAAGATTTTCAGCACTGAAAAAGAAAGGTGTCTTCCTATGTTTAGTAATGGCATATGTCTGACTATAAGAGAAAAATAGGCTTATTCACTTTCACTTGTTTCTATGTTGTCATTAAAATGCTACTTCTATGTAAAGAGAAAATATACAAGATCACACACTTCATTGTTTAGTACCTGCAACAGAATGAATCTAAGTGATATTGTATTTGCAGATTGAGACGAGACAAAGAGGGAATAACATGTCTGTAATTAGATCTGAGACAGAGGGTATATCATATCTGCACTAGAGGGGAGAAGAACATTCTTTTCCACAAACCCCATCCAATTTGTCCCTAGACGTCGAGCAGCTGGAGTCATTGAATGAGTTAGGTATTGATCTGGGGAAAAATTACATTAAAAAATCAAGAATATTGGTATCCAAAACCCTATTTCTCAATAACTTAGCAGGAAAAGCTTAGATATATCCTTTAGGAATGTAATGTATCATGGGGAACCTTCATCATGCCTAAAGTCTGAGTTAACTCAGGTATATTTCAAATTGATTAGCATGTAATGTATTAAGTTTAATCATGCCATTTTCAAACAAGATTAGTTTTCTTTGCTCCCCTTCCTTCTACATTATCTCCTCCCCTGTAACCCATTATAGCCTCCCTCTAAAAGATGAATCTTTTTGAGTTCCCTAACACTTGTGTTCCGTTTCCCCCTGATATTTTCTCATTATCCAATACCCACTTTGGTGCTCATTTTTAGTTTCATAGCCTGTACCTACAAAATACCCCACTCCATATACTTTCTTGAAAATTAATAATTTCATTTTTCTTACGTCCTGAATAACAATTTCACTGTGTGTGCACATTGTCCCTATCTAATCATCTCTGAATAAGCATCTAGGCTCCTTTCATTACCCTGTTACTGAGAATGTAGCCACAATAAGCATACATGAGCAAAGGATGTCTGTGGAGTGATGAAGCCTCTTTTGAGCAGGTATGGTACACTGAGTTTCATAGCAGTTCTTTTGCTTAGAAGAAAATCCATATTGATTTCAGAACAGTGTGGTCACTTAATGGCTTAGAATTTTTGACTCAATATTATGCATGACAGGATGACAGCTCTGAAATAAATGTTAAATTTGTTGTTATGGATTTAATAACAAAACCACCTAAAATACAAATAATAACTACAATATAATGAATATATACACAAGATGCAAATTCTAGTAATTAATGTCTACAAATTATATTACCCAGTAATCTAACTAATATAGGAATACTAATACCAAAGGGATGTGTCTTTATCTTAATGTTCTCTTTCTACACTTACTCTACAGTCCATGAGAAAACTCACAATTAAAGAAGCAAGGAAATTATTTAGCCATGGGCAAGATAGTATGAATGCTTTCAAGCGAAGACAAGCCTGCAGATAAATCCAGCTGTGTCTTCTCAGTCCTCAGGAGAGGACTTTTTCTGAAAGTGTCATTGTAGTGAAACACATCAAACAGTTCGCCATTAATATCAAAAAGCTGGGCCTGTGGATTAGCTGTTCTCTGCCCAATATATAAAAAGAGTGCAATACAAAAAGCCCTAGAAAGTAACAGCTGAAAAACCTGTGGTTCAGCTACAATGCAAGTCTCATTCTCCAGATGAAGAAGACTCTAATAGATGAAGTATGCTTAAAGATTTTGGACTGCAGTATCTGTATTTTACACCATTTGCTCACACATTTGGATACTTCATTGAAAGCTGAAAGCATTATTTAGAAAGAGTGTGAAAGCATGAAGAGGTAAATCCTAGCTGGACAAGTGGGTTGCTGGAAATGAGATGAGATTTTTATAGCCTGGTCCTATTTCCTCTTCTTCCTTGATCCTGCCAAGTTCGATGCCTCAGTTTAGGAGAATGTCATGGCCGGGAGGCAGGAAGGAGTCGATGGTTTGGGGAAACATTTATTCATTGATTAGTTTGGTGTGCATTTACAAGTTATATACATGACTCTGTGTTTGTGTGTGTGTGCGTATGTGTTTCCATGAGCATATATGCATATATATGCATGTGCCACCATGCAGATTTATAATTATTGGAATTAAGAGGACAATTTAGGGACATTGGTTCTCTTTTTCCATATGGATCCCACCGATCAAATTGGGGTTGTCAGGCTCAGAGATCATCACCTTTATCTCTGAGCCAGCTTCAATGGCCCCTTCAAATTATAGTATTTCAACAGTCAAATTTTATACCAGAATAATTTCCTCTACAATAGAGACTACACTGCAACAAAAGTTGATTAAGCTACACATACACTGTATGTTAAATTGTAACCCAGCAAGTGATCTGCCAGTGTTAAATAGGCAATGTCTATGCACACTATATTGCACAAGATATCTGAAAGAACAGTCTCCCATACATATGTCTTTTGTTCTCACTTATTAGGGAGTCAAAGCTACTACATATACAAATTAGTAACTATTCATGTCCTATGTGGAATACTAAGGTATGAAAAAGGAAACGTGCCATCTAAGAGCCAAAATGAAAGAAATGGATTCTTAGAGTAAGAAGCCATGTGAGTATGGGAGAGGATGGAAAGGGAATAACATTTTGAAATGTAAAAAGAAGAAATGTGGGCCATCCTGTGAATGTGTATGGGTGCAATGCATCTAAGTAAAAAAATAGGGAGCCTGAGAGGGAAAAGATTATTTATTGAGCACTTAATATATCCTTTCTATTGTGTTACATTATTATTCTTCATAAGAATGCTATGTGTTTAGGTTGCAACAATTTCTATATATATCCATTTCCATAAGGTCTCTCAAAACTAAACCAAATTACAATTCCATTCTAGTTCACCCTGGGGGACAAATGAGTTTATTGGGGCTACTTAAAGAACATAGATGAGGGGTTGCTTACAGTAGACCCAAAGTAACCTCACTGAAAGTTACCCTTCTCTGAGAGACTGGGTGTAGTTTAAAAGCCTGTCTGGCCCTTTCCAAGAAGCCACCATGAATCTAAATAGAGTATAGACAGATTTCCTGTGTGTACTATATTTTGTGATATTTGGTATTTTTGTTTCATGGAAGGGAAAAGTAATTACTGCTTGAGTTGAAATATCTCAAAGTAATAATGACCCTAATCAGCAGTTTGGTCTGTGTTGCCTACTTGGAATCTGAGTATTGGGAAGGACAAGAAATCTGTTCAGTCCTTTAAAATCCTGGAAAAAAAAGAAGTCAGGAAAAGGCAGATAACATTCTTAACAAGTTCTCTTATACACATACCAGGAAGGTTTCTATACTGTATTTTTACCTTTATTACATCGAGAGTTCTTATTTATGAGGGTCATATTGATTAATTCCAGTAAATGACAACATATGGATTCATATGGTATACATGTAATGTAATATGTATTGTGAGCTCACTAGATAGACACAGTTTGATATATTTTTTATTTTACTATAAGGTCATAATTTGTTAGATAACAAATTTGCAGGTTCCAAGGTCTCAGTCACAAGATTTTCATTGGTAGCCTACTGAGGTGAATGCAAGTTATTTTTTCCAGCCTTAATTACTAAAACTATGTCTCATATAACATCACATAGCACACTTTTTATATCTACAGAGCTGCATATGCATTATTGGGTTACAGCATGAATGCAAGTTAAAGAGCTTGCAGAAAATCTGTAAAGGGTGCAGAAGTGTGCTGAGAAAGATAATAAACCAAACCCAGGTCAGGAGGAAGACTCTGGTAGATCCTTTGGACTCAGGCTTGAACTTGAAGCTACTGGGTTAGAAAGCAAAACACGTGTAGAACAAGAAACATATTAGCAGCAGGAAGCAGCTGGTCAGATCCAGGTTCATGACCACATAGGTGACCACCTGGAAAGGCAAATGGTCAAGCACTTGTGTAAACACTGGGAGACCATGTCTAGCTACAACTGCAGGAACCGTAGGGAAGTCCCCAGTCCTGACAAACACACCAGGCATCCTGTTATACATTAATGAGTGGCCATGGCATCACTGTGTTAGGTTGCTTGATGATTGTGATTATCAACCTTCCTAATGCTCCAGCTTTTTAACACAGTTCCACATATTGTGGGGACTCAGAACCATGAGATTAATTTGGTGTTGCCTCATACCTGTGATTTTACTACCTTTATAAATTATAATGTAAATATCTGATATGCAGGCTATCTGACTTGTGACCCCTGTGAAAAGGTTGTTCAACACCCCCAAGGGATCTTGACCTATGGAATGAGAACCACTGCTCTAAAGCATCAATTTACTCAAGAAACATATAGGGTTACTCCCTTTCCATTCTCGAGATTGGCCCATTTATCAGTCTGTGCTGAGTGGTGTCATCTAACATATGGCACATATGAATCCATCTCTGAATCCCTCAAGGGACTCCCTTAAATTAGAGTCAAATACACTTGCAATGCATTGTAACAACATGTTTTAAGATATAAAGTAACTTGGAGTGTGTTACAGACTGATCTTAATACTATGAAACTATCAAAAGAAAAATAAAGAAATTTTCTAGCCATAGTAGACCCCTGTGTGATGGACATGATGGGTTTGGGCCAGGGCAATTTCCAACTGAAGCAAGGGTAGAGGAAAATAAGTAGACAGAAAGTGAAAGCAGGCTTCCAGAGGTGATGGCCTCCTGCTTCCAGAATATAATTCAAGAAGAAATGATGGGAAGGCATTGGGACAGATATCTGAACAGGACAAGGATAAGGGAGGGGCCCAGCAGCCCTATAAAATATCCAAGCCCTCACCTAGTTAGCAAACTTCCAGCCATCATGTTCCTTCGATTCCAAAAGGGCAAAGTTGTTATTCTCCCTTTTCTGTGGATTAGTCTTTCTGGATGTTAGATTCTTTATCCCTATCAGGAGTAAACCTGCTATACCTAGATAAATCCAGCACACACATCTGTTACACAAGGTAATGAAAATGTACTTGTGGAGCAATATCAAACCTTTATGTCACCCATTTACCTGTGCTCACCAATGACTTTGATGCTATGACTAAAATGTGAATCTCAACACTTTCTCTCATTTTTGTCTAATGAGAATTCATAAGAAAGAAAGTTTCATACTTGGTGTTATCACACCATCCTGTCACAGTAGCCTTTCTTTGAAAACTTCTGGTATCATTGCATTTACCATGTCTATACATGTGTACTATACACTATATATGAAGATAGAGCATGTGAACACACACACACACACACACACACACACACACACACACACCCACTCTAAATGTTAAGGAACATCTGATAACTGAGACAGAAAGAATGTAGAGGTGAGCACTGGTGGGTGTGGTGCTATAAAATATTCACTGCTAGACATGTCATGGGTGTGGCACATGACTTTACAACATCTCTCATTTTGTAAGAAGATAAAGCCATTTAAAAATTCTAGCATGGATATGGAAATAAATCCAATATCCTATCCCAACAGAGGATCTATTGGAAATTGATGACTCCTAAATGAGGAAGAATCACTTTTCTTTGGGGTAACGGCATGGCCACTGTTATGTCCCCTGTGCTCCAGTGGATGACCGCACACAAATGAGCCTAGGAACATCTAATTGAACTCTAGGGATTATTTTTTAAAAGAGAAAATGAAATTAGAATGGAGATGTGATGGTAAAAATGTTGTGAAGAAATGAGAGGGAGGAATAGGGAATATTTATGACTAGTATAAAAAGTGTAAAGGCATGAAATATTTAAAGCCTTTTAAATGTAAACATTTGAATAAACACAAAATTAAAAGTTATAAATCAAACCAAGGAGGTTAAAGCCCACTATAATGAAGATTTTTAATCCCTAAAGAAAGAAAGGGAGAAACATAATAGAAGTTAGAAGGACCTCCTACACTAAAGGATTAGTAGATTCAAGAGTGTAAAAATGATGGTTATACAAAAAGCACTATACAGATTCAATACAATTCCAATTAAACTCTTTTATGACATTCTTAATAGAGCTAAAATAATTGAAATCACAAAAAAAACTTTTGGATAACAAAGTAATCATGAGCAAGAAGAACAATACATAAGGCATTACTATATCAGATTTCAAACAATGTTATAGAGATATAGTAATAAAAGGAGTATGGTACTATAACAAAAACAGATATGTAGACAAATGAACAAAAAGGAGACCCAGATAAAAATACAAAAATCTACATTCTATATTTGGTAAAGATGCCAAAATATATCTTAGAGAAAACACAGCATTGTCCAAAAATGGTGCTGGGAGAACTGAATAACCACATGCAGACCAAGGAAACTAGATTCCCATCTTGCACAAAAGTCAACGAAAAATACCTCAAGGTAAAACTAGAAGAAGAAGAAGAAGAAGAAGAAGAAGAAGAAGAAGAAGAAGAAGAAGAAGAAGAAGAAGAAGAAGAAGAAGAAGAAGAAGAAGAAGAAGAAGAGAAGAAGGAGAAGAAAAGAAGAAGAAGAAAAGAAGAAGAAGAACTGAAATAGCTTGAAGTAAACATAGGCAGTATCTGAAAGAATTTAGGAATAGGAAAGAGCTTCTAAGCATGGCTTCATTTGCTCATCAAGGCCAATGGTTGACAAATGGGAACTCCTAAAACTTGTAAGCTTCTCTACAGCAGAGGACACAATCATTCCAGTAAAGGGGAAGCTTACAGAGTGGGCAAGAACTTTGGCCAGTTATAAGCTGATAGAGCATGAATATCTACAATATACAAAGAACTAAAAAACAGGCAAGAAGACAAATGACACCCCCCAAGAAATGAACTATGGATCTAAACACAGTTCTTAAAAGAAGATAGAAAAAATATCTTATCATTATCATATCAGTATCATTAGCATACAGAATTTGGATTTCATTATACCCCAGTTAGAATGGATAAGATCAGAAAATTCCTGACAACTAATGCTGGGGAGGATGTGGGGAAGGAGAACCATCATTCACTATTGATGAGACTAAAACCTGGAGAATTCACCAGGAAAATGAGTGTGAAGAATCCTCACAAAGATAACAATAAGTTTGCCATATGATACAGCTATAGCATGCCTTGTCAAATGCCCAAAGGACTTGACATAGTACTCTGCAGATATTTTAAAAGCCAGGTCTATTGGTGCTCTATTCTCAATGACCTTGGAAATGTCCAGTGTAGGGGAATGTCAGGGCAGGGAGGCAGGAAGTGATGGGTGGTTGGGTGGGGGAAAGGGGATTACATTTATTTGAAATGTAAATAAAAGTATCCCATAAAAATAAAATAAAATATATGGCCTTCAAAAGATGCATGGGAAATAACAATGCAGTACAATGAAATTCTACCCAGTCATAAGGAAAAAAAAGAGACTTACAGGTAAATGCCATATGTGCTCTTTCAAGTTTGTTTCCTAGGTCCAAATTGTCAAATTTATTATATAATCCAGAGTAACTCTCAGGAAAAGAAGATCATTGTACCTATTTCTAGAGAAGGAAATAATAAGATACAGGTGCTATGAAAGAGAAAAATGGAGGAATTTTTAACTTGGGAGAGTGGGTAGGGTAAAATAAAGATTAGGGCGAAATAAGAAATACAGATAGCAGTAAATATATATGAAGCATTTTTTGTTCACTTTAAAATACAGATTTTAATTCTATATGTACACAACTATCTATATAGTTTAAATGAAGTTATGACACTTGAGTGACATGTTCCTCGGAGAGTCATATATTATTTAACTAAAATTCTAATGGCAAACTACCTTTTATGTTGTTGGTCAGGAAAGTCCTAAAGGCTCCTCAAACAATATTGAGTATTGCCATTGCCCTGGTTTTCCTTCCAGGACTTGAGATGTAAGACTATTCATGAAAAGAGTAGACAGTTTGGAGACAGTACAGAGGAGTTACAGTACAGAGGAATCAAGATGTGAATGGCATGGAAGCCTCCTCTGACTAGAACAGCTATCAAAGAAGAAAAGCAATCAGTAGTTCTTCCAAGCTATAAAGCTTATGAAGCACAAAAATGACAAGCCTAGTAAGATCTCAATGGTGTAATAGTGGCGTATATATCATGAAGAAACTAACAGCTACCTAATTGTATTATGGCTTTCTCAGGCTTGATAACTCATGCCCAGATTTATAATCATAGATAACTACCCGTGACTTGTAAAATCACGGACCCTATAGAAGCAGCAACTACTGACATATTCCTCTTATATTTTTGGTTGTGTGCCTTGCCCTTAACGGCTGAGCCATCTCTCCAGCCCTACTGACATATTCCTAAGCACATATAGTTTATAAAAGCTTTCTGAATACTTATCCTTATGTCCACAGATAAATGTATTTCCCATCCTTCATCAAAGATGTGTCTTTTAAATCAGCATGTATTGCACATTACAGAAATGAACAACTTTTTTAAATGCAAAGAACAACTGAACAGAGAATTCTCAGCCCAAATGATACATCTACAAGTGAGCATTGTGAAAGAGGAGGTAGAAGCAGTATGAAGACCAGAGCATTGTCTAGAGATTGTATTCTAGTAGTGACAAGGAGCTGGACCCAGGAAATCTTAGCTATATGGTTACCTAAACAAGGCTTGCATAATGGCAACTCCAATTGATTTGACATTGTAAGTAGGGGAAATTTCACAAAGTCTGTTCCTTAGATGAAGAGGTATAGGTAATGAATCGATGCAAAGAGAAGGTAAATCGGGGTTGGGGATTTAGCTCAGTGGTAGAGCGCTTGCCTAGCAAGTGCAAGGCCCTGGGTTCGGTCCCCAGCTCCGAAAAAAGAAAAAAAAAGAGAAGGTAAATCAGTCTTCTCTAGGGAGAAACTCAACAAAGATATTAATATACACATGGACAACTTTCAAAGGACTCAGAAACTTGCATATCTATATACATACATAGGTATGTGTATATGAATGGATGTATGTGTATGTATTTAAGATGAAGTCATAAATTTAATAGGGAGTAGTGGAGACACGGAGAAATTAAGAGAGGTGAGAGCAATGATGTAAAAACTACTCATGAAATTCTCAAATTCTAAATTAAAATGAAGAGCTGGGAACTCAGATAAAATAGCCAGGATTAGTTAAATGTTATGACCACCTCCTTAGTAGAATAGATGCAGTTCATAGAGAATGGTGAGCAAATATCAATGTTGCTATGCCATTCCTTCACTATTACATCACCCTCTTCATGAATATGTGTTTCCCAAACGCCAAGAATGATTATGAGCTGCACTCATGTTTTTGCTGTGTGCTTCATGCTGCCAGTAACACTATACTGCACGTGAGAAGTATGAGATAAGTATTGCAGAAAAAATATGATAATTTTTCTTTCCTACTTTTTCTTCTGCCCAGCTCTGGAATAACTATTTGAAATTTTTAGGGAGTTTAAAAATGAAGGTGAAAATAGATGGTGTTAGTAATAAGTATACTTTTTTTTTACTGGATTTCCTTTATTTACATTTCAAATGATATCCACTTTCCCAGTTCCCTGTCAATAAACCCCATACCCCATCCACCCTCCACCTATTTCTATGAGAGTGCTCCCCAACCCATCCACCCACCCCTTCCCGCCTCCCTGCCCTGAGATTCTCCTTGTAAAAACCCAGGGCTTCTCATCCCATTGATGCCAAACAAGGCCATCCTCGGATACAAATGAAGCTGGAGCCATGGGACTGTCCGTGTGTACTATTTGGACAGTGGTTTAGGCCCTGGGAGCACTGGTTGGTTGGTATTGTTGCTTTTATGGGGTTGCAAGCCCCTTCAGCTCCTTCAATCCTGTCTCTAGCTCCTCCAATGGAGACCCCATTCTCAGTTCAATGATTGGCTGTGAGTATTCATATCTGTCTTTGTCATGCTCTGGCAGAGCCTCTCAGGAGACAGCTATATCAGGCTCCTGTCAGCATGCACTTCTTGACATCAGCAGTATTGCCTGGGTTTGGTGGTTGTATGTATATGGGCTGGATACCCAGATGGGACAGTCTCTTAATGGGCATTCTGCCAGTCTCTGCTCCAAGCTTTGTCTCAGTATCTCCTCCTGTGAATATTTTTGTTCCCACTACTAAGAAGGACTGAAGCAGCTGCAATTTGGTCATGCTTTTTCTTGAGCTTCATGCGATCTGTGGATTGTATCTTGGGTATTTCAAACTTTTGGGCTAATATCCACTTTTCAGTGAGTGCATACCATGTGTGTTTTTGTGATTTGGTTATCCCATTCAGGATGAAATTTTCTTGTTCGATACATTTGCCTATGAATTTCATGAAGTCATTGTGTTTAATAGCTGAGTGGTACTCCATTTTGTAAATGTACCATATTTTCTGTATCCATTCCTCTGTTGAAGGACATCTAGGTTCTTTCTGGCTATTCTAAATAAGGCTGGTATGAACATAGTGGAGCATGTGTTTTTGTTGTATATTGGAGTATCTTTTGGGTATATGCCCAGGAGAGATATAGCTGGGTACTCAGGTAGTGGAATGTCCAGTTTTCTGAGGAGCCTCTAGACTGATTTCCAGAGTGGTTGTACAAGCTTGCAATCTCACCAACAATGGAAGAGTGTTCCTTTTCCTCCACGTCCTCGCCATCATCTGTTGTCACCTGAGTTTTTAATCTTAGCCATTTTGACTGCTGTGAGGTGCAATCTCAGGATTGTTTGATTTACATTTTCCTGATGACTAAGGATTTTGAACATTTCTTGAGGTGCTTCTTAGGCATTTGAAATTCCATACTTGATAATTCATTGTTTACCTCCTTACCCCCTTTTTTAATAGTGTTATTTGAGTCTCTGGAGTCTACCTTCCTGAATTCTTTATATATTTTGGATATTAGCCCTCTATCAGATCTAGGATTGGTAAAGATCTTTTCCCAATCTGTTGTTGCCATTTTGTCGTAATGATAGTGTCCTTTGCCTTATAGAAGCTTTGCAGTTTTATGAACTCTCATTTGTCGATTCCTAATTTTAGAACATAAGCCACTGGTGTTTTGTTCAGGAAATTTTCCCCAGTGCCCATGTTTTCAAGGCTCTTCCACCTTTTTCTTCTAATAGTGTGAGTGTATCTGGTCTTATGTGGAGGTCTTTGATAGACATGTACTTGAGTTTCTACAGGGTAATAAGAATGGATCAATTTGTGTTCTTCTACATGCAAACTGCCTGTTGAACCAGCACTATTTGTTGAGAATGCTATTGTTTTACCACTGGATGGTTTTAGCTCCTTTGACAAAGATCAAGTGACTACAGGTGAGTGGGTTCATTTCTGGGTCTCCAATTCTATTCCATTGATCTACTTGCCTGTCTCTGTACCAACACCATGCAGTTTTTATCACTATTGCTTTGGAATACAACTTGAGGTCAGGGAGGGTGATACCCTTAGACATTCTTTTATTGTTGAGGATAGTTTTCACTATCATGGGTTTTTTGTTATTCCAAATTTATTTATTATTAGAAAATTGCTCTTTCAAACTCTATGAAGAATTGAGTTGGAGTTTTGATGGGGATTGAATTGAATCTGTAGATTGCTTTCAGCAAGATGGCCATTTTTTCAATATTAACCCTGCCAATCTAAGAGCATGGAAGATCTTTCCATCTTCTGAGATCTTCTTTAATTTCTTTTTGCAGAGACTTGAAGTTTTTGTCATACAGATCATTCACTTGCTTGGTTAGAGTCACCCTGAGGTATTTTATATTATTTGTGACTAGTGTGAAGGGTGTCATTTGCCCTATTTCTTTCTCAGCCTGTTTATCCTTAGAGTAGAGGCTACCTACTTGTTTGAATTAATTTTATATCCAGCCACTTTACTGAAGTAGTTTATCAGGCTTAGGAGTTCTCTGGCAGAATTTTTGGGGTCACATAAGTATACTAATCATATTATCTGCAAATAGTGATATTTTGACTTCTTACTTTCCATTTTGTATCCCATTAACCATCTTTTGTTGTATGATTGCTCTGGCTAGGATTTTGAGTACCATATTGAATTGGTAGGGAGAGAGTGAGTAGCCTTGTTTTATCCCTGATTTTAGTGGGATTGTTTCAGGTTTCTTTTCATTTAGTTTGATGTTGGCTACTGGTTTGCTGTAAACTACATTTACAATTTTCAGGTATGGGCCTTGAATTCCTGATCTTTCCAAGACATAAAATGAAGGTGTGTTGAATTTTGTCAAACGCTTTCTCAGCATCTAATGAGATGATCATGGGGTTTTTTTGTTTGTTTGTTTGTTTGTTTTGTTTTGTTTTTTTGAGTTTGTTTATACATTGGATTATGTTGATGAATTTCCATATATTGAATCATCCCTACATCCCTGGGATGAAGCTTACTTGATCATGGTGGATGATCGTTTTGATGTGTCCTTGGATGCAGTTTGTGAGAATTGGATTGAGTATATTTGCATAGATATTCATAAAGAATTAGTCTGAATTTCTCTTTCTTTGTTAAGACTTTGTGTGGCTTAGGTATAAGGGTAAATGTGGCTTCATAGAAGGAATTGGGTAGTTTTCCTTCTGATTCGATTTTGTAGAATAGTTTGGATAGTGTAGTTATAGACCATATAGACCTTCTATGAAGGTCTGATAGAATTCTGTATTAATCCGATCTGGTACCGGGGTTTTTTTGGTTGGGAGAAAATTAATGTCTGGTTCTATTTCTTTAGGAGTTATGGTATCCTGGTATCTGTCTAGAAAATCGTCCATTTCATCCAGACTTTCCAGTTTGGTTGAGAATAGACTTTTGTAGTAGGATGTGATGGCATTTGAATTTCCTGTTTCTATTATTATGTCTCCCCTTTCACATCTGATTTTGTTAATTTGGACACTCTCTCTGTGTCTCTGTGCCTTCTGGTTAGTCTGGCTAATAGTATTTCTATCTTGTTGTTGTTGTTTTTTTTTTCTCCAAAGAATCTGCTCCTGGTTTTGTTAGGTTTTGTTAATTCTTTGTATAGTTCTTTTTGTATCTACTTAGTTAATTACAGACATGAGTTTGATTATTTCCTGCCCTGTGCTTCTATTGGTTGAATTTGCTTCTTTTTGTTTTAGAGCTTTTAGGTATACTTTCAAGGGGCTAACGTATGCACTTTCCTGTTTCATTTTGATGGCACTCTGAGCTATGACATTTACTCTTAGTACTGCTTTTATTGTGTCCCATAAGTTTAGATATGTTGTATCTTCATTTTTATTAACTTCTAAGAAGTTGTTAATTTCTTTTTTCTTTCTTCTTTTACCTAGTTATCATTGAGTAGAACATTGTTAAGCTTCCATGTGTATGTGTGCTTTTTGTTGTTTTTGTTATTTTTGAAGACGAGTCTTAGTCTGTGGTGAATTGATAAGATGCATGGTATTATTTCAATCTTCTTGTATCTGTTAAGGTCTGTTTTGTGAATGATGATATGTTCAGTTTTCAGGAAGGTACCATGAGGTGCTGAGAAGAAGGTATACTTCTTTGTTTTAGGATGACATTCTATAAATATCTGTTTAATCCATTTGGTTCATGACTTCTGTTAGTTTCTTATGATCTGTCCAGTGATGTGAGTTGGGTGTTGAAGTCTCCCACTATTACTGTGTGAGTTGCCATGTATGCTTTAGTAAGGTTTCTTTTACAAATGTAGACAGCCTTGCATTTTGAACATAGTTATTCAGGATTGAGAGATCATCTTGGTGGATTTTCCTTTTGATGAATAAGTAATGTCTTCACTATATTGTTTGATAACTTTTGGGACCATATTCTTGGAAAATTGTTTTCCAGCCTTTTGTTTGAGGTAGTGTCTGTCTTTGTTACTGAGTTGTGTTTTCCCACATGCATCAAAATTCTAGGTCATGTTCAAATATCCAGTCTGTTAGTCTATGTCTTTTTATTGGGGAATTGAATCCATTAGTGTTGAGAGACACTAGGGACCAATAATTATTGTTTCTTGTTATTTTTGTTGTTAGATGTGAAATTATGTTTGTGCATCTTATTTAGATTTAGTTGAAATTAGATTAGTTTCTTGCTTTATCCAGGGTGTAGTCTCCCTCTTTGTGTTGGAGATTTACATCTATTACCCTTTTTAGGACTGGATTTGTGGGAAAAATATTGTATATTTTGGTTTTGTCATGGAATATCTTGGTTTCTACACCTATGTTAATTGAGAGATTTGCTGGATACTGTAGCCTGGGCTGGCATTTGTGGTCTCTTAGGGTCTGTATGACATCTGCCTAGGAACTTCTGGCTCTCATAGTCTCTGATGAGAAGTCTGCTGCAATTCTGATAGGTATGCCTTTTTATGTTACTTGACCATTTTTCCTTACTGCTTTTAATTTCTTTCTTTGTTTTGTGCATTTGGTGTTTTGACTATTATGTGACGGGAGGAATTTCTTTTCTGGTCCAATTAATTTGGAGTTCTGTAGGCTTCTCATATGTTTATGGGCATCTCTTTGTTTAGGTTAGCATAGTTTTCTTCTATAATTTTGATGAAGGTATTTACTGAAGATAAATATTTTGAAGATATTGGTTGAAGCCCTTTAAGTTTGGAATCTTTGCTATCTTCAATACTTATTATCCTTAGGTTTGATCTTCTCATTGTGTCCTGAATTTTCTGGATATTTTTGGTTAAGAGCTTTTTGTGTTTTGCACTTTCTTTGACTGTTGTATTAATGTTTTCCTTGGTATCTTCTGTCCCTGAGATTCTCTCTTTTATCTGTTGAATTCTGTTGGTAATGCTTGTGTCTCTGACTCCTGAACTCTTTCCTAAGTTTTCTATCTACAGGGTTATCTCCCTTTGTGATTTCTTTATTGTCTCTATTTCCATTTTAAGATTTGCTCAATTCCCTTACCTATTTGTTTTTGTTTTCCTGTAATTCTTTAAGGAATTTTTGTTTCTCCTCTTTAAGGGTTTCTACCTCTTTATCTGTGTTGACCTATATTTCTTTAAGGAAGTTACTTGTGTCCTTCTTAATGTCCTCTAACGTCATCATGAATTGTGATTTTAAATGAAAATCTTGCTTTTATGGTTTGTTGGAGTATCCTGGACTTACTGTGGTAGGGAACTGATGATGCCAAGTGACTTTGGTTTCTGTGCTTAGGTTCTTTACCTTTACTCTTGCCATCTGCTTATCTTTGGTGTTAGCTGATCTTGCTGCCTGTGACAGTGTATTGAACTTACTGTAAACCTGTGTTTCAGCATTCCTGGAGATGTTCTTTCTTCCAGCGGGATTTGGGTACAACGAGCTCTGGCATATTGTCAGTTCCTGGCACGGGCGGAAATCAGAAGAATAAATATGCTTTCTTAAAGTTTGTAAAACCTTGCAATATTATTCACACACCTTATTATTTTTGCCAATGAGATTGCATTAGAAAAGTAGATTTCACCAGAATGGTTTAATTAATAGTAATTAATTAATTATTGGTTTGTGTGTATGTATGTGTGTATGAATGTGTGTGGTGTATGCTTGTGTGTGCTTATTCACAGATGAATCATACATCTTTTTCTTATAATTTTCACCAAATACCCTGGAAACAGGTTCTCTTATTGATTCAGAAATTCACCAGTTTTTGGCTAAACTGCCTGGTCAGCTTAAGGAAGATCTAGTTCTGACCCATTGCTGATATGAGGTATACTGATTGCATATCACAGTCATAGAAATTCATAAGCAGGCACGCTCCGCCCTTCTTTTTCACAGCTGGTAGCTTGTGCCTGCTTTCCCCAGAACTCTGAGAGTTTGGAGATATCAGATGGTCTGCTACACAATTAGGAACATGATAAAAAACTGGGCAATAAAAATCCCCAGATGATTAGATAAGGCTTTGCATCTTGAACTAATGTGATATAAGATGGGGATAAAGGGACTTTGTTAAAAGAATATGAAGATTATAACTCTAAAGAAACAGTCTAAGGGTAAAATTCAGGGATTTTTAAATGTTTTTCATTGGTTATTTTATTTATTTATATTTCAAATGTTATTCCCCTTCCCAGTTTTCCCTCCACCAACCTCCTATCCACCACTATCACCTGCTTTTATGAGGGTGCTCCCCCAACCACCCACCTACTCATGCCTCACTACCCTAGCAATACCCTGTGCTGTTGCATCAAGACTTCACCGAACCAAGGACATCCCCTCTCATCGATGCCAGATAAGACCATCTGCTACATATGCTGCTGATGCCATGAGTCTCTCCATGTGTATTCTTTGGTTTGTGGTTTAGTTCCTGGGAGCTCTGGGGAGTCTGGTTAGTTGATATTTTTATTCTTCCTATAAGGTTGCAAACCCCTTCAGCTTCTTCAGTTCTTCCCCTAACTCCTCCATTGGGGTCCCCATGATCATTCCAATGGTTGGCTGTAAGCATCTGTATCTAAATCAGTAAGGTTCTGGCAGAGCATTTATATCAGCTATATCAGTCCACTGTCAGCAAGCACTTCTTGACATCAAAAATAGTGACCTTGGTTTTATAGCTGCATATGGGATGAATCACCAGGTGTTGCAGTCCCTGGATGGTTTTTGCTTCAGTCTCTGCTCTACTCTTTGTCCCTGTCTTGCATTTAGACAGCACCAATTCTGGGTTAAAATTTTTGAGAAGGATATATGGCCCCATCTCTCAACTGGGGGCATTGTCCACACCCTGGCTATGGTCTCTACAGGTTCCCCCTTCCCTTTGTTGGGCAATTCAGCTAATGTCATCCACATTGTGCCTGGTAGCTTACGCTTTCCTGGTGTCTGGGACTTTCTCCATCCCCCATTGCTACGCATTTCTGATCACTTTTCTGACCCTCTTTAATCTCTCCTGTCTCTTACCATGCCTGGTCCTGCTTCCCTTTATTCTTCTTCCCCTCATCTCTTCCTTTTAAGTCCCTCCAACTCTCTACTCCCCAGGATTATTTTGTTTCCCTTTCTAAGTAGGATTGAGGCATCCACCTTTGGCCTCCCTTCTTATTGAGCTTCATGTGGTCTGCAGGTTGAATTGTGTGGGTATTATAAACTTTTTTCCTGATACCCACTTATCAGTAAGTGTATACCATATGTGTTCTTTTGTGACTGGGTTACCTTACTCAGAGTGATATTTTCTACTTCCATCTATTGGCCTGTAGAGGTCATGGATTTTAAATCCCACAGTCTTGGCCAAATCAGCACACAGCCACTTTTTGGTTTTCTCTGTACTCTAATCCCTTCCTACAGAATAACATCAACAACTGCTTGGCTTTGACTAGTCTTTTTAATTTATTCCAGAGCAAGGGTTCTGTATCTCCCATCAGAAAGACTTTGAGATCCCAGCTGTCTCTCCCTGATCCCCTTAACCCTTAATCCCCTTAACCCTAGACACATAGGCACACATGATCACAACTGGCATATTTTAGGTAGGTTCTAGGATTCCAAACTCAGATTCCCATGATCTCATGCCAGGCCTCTTATCAAGTGAGCTATCCCAGTCCTCAGCCAACTTGATTTTAATACCTTGCTCTTAATAAATTGTAGAGTAATTTGTATAGGTAAGGTGTAATGTCTCCTCCCCAGTTTGATTAAATGACTTTCCCACATGCTTAATTCCTTTATCATACACTCTACTTCTCTACAAAGAGTGGGAGACAGTGAGGTGGGCTGGATAACATAAACCAGCGAAGTCCATAATTTATGAATACAAAATAAATAAGCCAGGGGAAGATGAATCTTCCCTCTTAACCAGTGTGAGGAGGCATCCATTCATGTACTGAACTCCACACAATACTTACGGACTGTATATCTTAATTAACATTTACACAACTGAACAAAAATAACAAGAACTTGGCATTTTTCCACCCTTCTATATTTCATAATTTCAGTTCCTTTTTCCTACAGTGCTCGAGTTCTGCAAATGCAGCCAATTTTCTTAAGTAATTAGGTTGTCTATTTTGAGTAAACATGCTACAATGTGTGAATATGAAAGAGTGCCTGTGTGACTCAATATAAATCGTGTTAATTAAACACACTATTGTTTAGAGGCAACATCTAAAAACAACCACCAGAGAATGCAGTGTCAGTGCAATAAGCAGATTCCTGTGCTTGGTTGGCTTAAGTTTAATGAGCCCCAGGAAAGAACATCCAGTGGAGATTCTGTATTTCCAATGGCCTGGGTCACTGTGAGTCCCACAATTAGCTAGAGTAAGGTACAGGGTTCTGGGAAGTCATTAATGTCATAGAACAGAAAAGCCATCAACAGGGACAATAGTAATCCCAAGGCTGAATAAAGAGAAGTGTGTTGACTCAGTATCCACTGCAAACAGCAACCAAGACCAAGCGCTAGGTGACAGGCATGACATTTCTGTATAATCTCTTCTGTAAACATTTTGAGACCTGATGTTTCCTCCAAAGACAGACAACTGCAACTCAAAATATGTAACTCAGAGGTCTCAAAGCAGAATTACAACAACTGATTTTGAATTCATCTTTTATAACTCCAGAGAAATAACCATTTGAGAGTAGCACATGTTGTGCATCTCTCTGGGGAAACATGGACAAACTACACACAGATAGCTCACTGACAATAGAAAAGAGAAACAAATCTGCCAAAGATGAGCTTAGTGAACTACTATGCTTTTTGGAATTCTTTCACAAGAATAGGAGGTTTATTTCTAGGGGGTGTGGACAACTCAAAGGCAACTTAATCATGGGAAGTATGTGGGAAGCTGCTTTGATTTAGAGGAGGAGCAATTGTGCTAGCCCTTTTACAAGGTATAAAGCCACATTCCTCAAATTATTCCACAAAAAAATAAACCAAAAGAAAATTTCCAAACTAATTGTATGAGGCTACAGTTACTCTGATTCCCAATCCACAAAAAGATTTTAGCAGAGAAAGAGAATTGCAGAGTAATTTCTCTTATGAACATAAATACAAAAATATTCAATGAAATTATTGCAAATTGAATCCAGGGATATATCAAAAAGATAATCTACCACAATCTAGTAGGCTTTGTTAGAGAATCATAGATGTTTAAACATACAAAAATCAGTCACTACAATCCACTATGTAAATAAACTAAAAGAAAAAAACCACATTATCACCTAAACATTCTTTAGAAGAATCAAACTCCCATTCATGATAAAAGTATTAGAAAGATCAAGTTACAAGGAACATACCTTATCATATTACAAACAGTTTATAGCAAGCCAAGAGCCAATTTCAAACCAAATGGAGAAAACCACAAAACGATTCCACTAAATTCAGGAATTATACAAGGCTGTTCATCTCTTTCCCCATAACTATTAAATATTGTGCTTAAAGTTCTTCCTAAAACAGTAAGACAATTGAAAGAGATCTAAGGGGTGGAAACTGGAAATGAAATAGCCAACATATTGCTATTCACAGATGATATGATTGTATTCATATGTGACTCAAATAAGTTTAGTAAGGAACTCCTACAGCTGATAAACAGCATCAGCTATGTAGCTGGATACAAGATTAACTAACAGTCAAAACAAGCAACAAAAACAAGCAAAATACCACCAACAAAACAGAAAAGAAAGGAAGAAAGAAAGGAAGGAAGGAAGAAAGAAAGAAGAGAAGAGAAGAAAAGAAAGGAAAAGAAAAAAAATCAGTAACCTTCCTCTATACAAATGGTAAATGGACTGAGAAAGACCAGAAAAACAACACCCTTCACAATAGTCACAAATTATACCAAATATCTTGGGTTAACTCTAAGCAACTAAGTAAAAGACTTATATGACAAACAATTCAAGTTTTTTTTAAAGAAAGACATTGAAGAAGATAAAAAAACATGGAAAAATCTCCCATGCTCATTGATTGGTAGAATTAACATAGTACAAACAGCCATCTTATAACATCAAACTACAGATTCAATGCAATCTCCATCAAAATTCCAAGTCATTCCTTTATTAACCCTAAAAGGACAATGATAAATTTTGTATTCAAATACAAAACCTGAGGATAGCAAAAGCAATCCTAAACAATAAAATGACTTCTAGAGTTATCACTATCCCTAATTTCATGCTATATTGTAGAGCTAGTAGTAAAGACAGCATAGCATTAGCAAAAAGTAGGTAGGTTGACCAATTGAATAAAAAAAAATGAAAACACACACATCTATAAACACCTGATATTTAGTAAAGAAGCCAGAAATACACAAAAGAAAAGTGAAAAAGAGAAGGAAAGGAAGGAAGGAACAAATGAAGGAAGAAAGGAATGAAGGAAAGAAGGAACAAAGGAAGGAAGGAAAGAAAGAAAGAAGGAAGGAAGGAAGGAAGGAAGGAAGACTTCAACAA
This sequence comes from Rattus rattus, assembly GCF_011064425.1. Lineage (NCBI taxonomy): Eukaryota > Metazoa > Chordata > Mammalia > Rodentia > Muridae > Rattus > Rattus rattus. The sequence goes on along the minus strand of NC_046163.1, from coordinate 15,353,793 downwards.
AGGTGCTAGTTCAACTGGAATTTACCAACTGGTAGAAAATGCAAGTATATTCATATATATAAATCACCTCCACGAAACTCAAGTCCAAGTGAACCAAAGACCTCACCATAAAATTAGTTACACTAAATCTGTTGGAAGAGAAATTAGTGAGTAGATTTGAATGCATTGGAGACAACTTCTAGAAAAGTAAACCAATATCTCAGTTACTAAGATCAATAATTAATAAATGAGACCTCATGAAACTGTAAAAGCTTCTGTAAGCAAAGGACATTGTCAATAGAACATAACTGCAGTCTACAAAGGGGAAAAGTCTTTTTACCAACTGCACATCTGATAGAGGGCTAATAACCAGACAAGATAAAGACCCAAGAAGGTAGACCTCAATACCAGTGTAATCTACTTAAAAAATGGGGCACACAAGTAAGCAGAGAATTCTTGTTAAAAGAAGATGAAATTGCTGAGAAACATTTTGGGATATGTTCAATATCATAAATGACATATCATGTTAGTGAGGATATGGAGCAAGAGGAATATTGCTCTATTGCTGGGGAGTAAAAACTCATGAAGCCATGATGGAAATCAAGATGACAATTCCTCAGAAAATTGAGAATCAATATTCTTCAAGAGCCAGCTAAACCATTCTTGGGAATAGACCCCAAAGACACCCTATCCTACAACTAGGAGACTTGGTCAACTATGTAAATGGCTTTATTCATAATAGTCAGAAGCTATAAACAATCTAAATGTCTCTCAACAGAAGAATTGATAAAGAAAATGTGGTTCATTTACACAATTGAGTATTTCTCAAAACTTATAAAAATGGCATCATGAAATTTGCAGGCAAATGGATGGAACTAGAAAAAAAATCATCCTTTACGAGGTAACCCATACCGAGAAAAACAAACATGATGTGTACTTACTTATAAGGAGCTATTAGCTACTAAGTGGAGGATAATCATGCTGCAATCCAGGGATCCAAAGATGTTAGGTATGTAAAGAGGAGAGGTCTTGTAAGAATACATGGATCTCCCTAAGAAGGGAAAATAGAATAGATTCTGTAGGGAAACTGGGGGCAGGTTAAGATAGGAACAGAAATGATCAGGTAGAAGAGGATGGATGGGGGAAAGGAATATGGAGAGAGAGAGAGAGAGAGAGAGAGAGAGAGAGAGAGAGAAATTGAAATATGGGGTTTGAAACGTTTCAGAATCTATGTGGAATCTAGTAACTGAGAATACAGAAGTTGAACCAGTCATCAACTCAGCCTCAAAATTTATGACCCACAACCTGTCTTTTCCTGCCTGACTGCAAGATGAACTGACTATATGGTGTCTCAGAGTTTGTTTGAGTACCAAACCAATGACTGGTCTAACACCATGAGAAGAAGCCTATGTCCAATACTGTGCCAGGATCCAGAAGTTGGATGGGTCAGAGACGTAGGGTAAAACCTACCATGACTCTCTAAAAAAGTTAATCAAATGATTCCTAATGATATTCCACTATATTCATGGGATCATTGTCTATCCCAATTGTCATCAGAGTTTTTCTCTAGCAACAGATAAGAACAGATGCAGAGACCCAGAGCCAAACATTAGGCAGAGCTCAGAAACTTTGCCGAAGACAGAAATGAAGAATTGTGGGAGACAGAGAAAGCAATGATACCAGGAAATCACAGCCTACAAAATAAATGAAGCGGGGCTAATAGTGGCTCACAGAGCCAAGTTCTAATCGTGGAACAAGAATGGGTTGGAACTAGGAACTTTGCATATATGTTATGGTTGTGTAGCACAGTGTTCTTGTGGCACTCCTACCTGTGGGAGTGAGACTGTCTCTAACTCTTCTGTATGCTCTAGGGACCCCTTTTTCCTCCTACTTACTGCCTTATCCAGCCTTGATATGAGAGCTTATGACCGGTCTTATTGCATCTTGATATGCTGTGCTTTGTTGCTGTCACTGAGAGGCCTGAACTTTATAAAAGAAAATGGAGGAACAGTGAATCTGGGAAAGACAGGAAGTGGTATGGAGATTTGGATGAGGGGAGGAAAGAGAGGCTGTAGTTGGGATGTATTATAAGAGACATGGATGAATAAATAAATAAAATTAAATTTTAAAACAGTTACATGGACCATATGGCTTTCACAGAAAGCTACTAGTTAAGCAGTTGCAGTTCATTCCAGACTTATAGGAAATGGTATTATTGAATAGGAGAAGGCTCCTAGAAATGACAAGATCAAGATGAGCTTTGTGGGGAGTATTGTAGACTAGTGACCACAGCCAGCCAAGATGAGTCCTTGCAGTTAGAAAGCATTAGCAAAATGGCCATTTTTACTATATTAATCCTGCCGATCCATGAGCATGGGAGATGATCATAATGAGGCCTTGAAGGGACAGAACCATTATTTCCAGAGAATAAAAGATGTTTCTGATTCACAGGTTTTCATGAGGTGAGCAATCTCTATAACATTTGATAATCTTTCCTACATTCTAGAAATCACTCACTCAGGAACCCCAATACAAAGCTATCAGCACAAATTACTTGCCGCAGAAGGACAAAGGGCAGGAAATAAGAAACAAAGACCGAAGATAGAAGACAGGAAGACAGAGAAGGGGAAGGGAACAAGGGACATGGGAGAGACAATTTTGTTGGGGAAAACAAAGGACTATATCTAGATAGACATGGCACATAGAGAAATGATGGTTTATAAAGGTACAATGGGAAAACCAATGTTAGGATGAAGTGTTTAATTTTAATTGGGCACGTGACTTAGGTGAGCCAAAGAGGGCTTTTGATTGCTGGACTAATATACATTGATTGTTGAATGCTGGGAGTCAGCCTCAGAGGGAGAAAGTAGCCAAATAAGGAAATAGATGTTGGTGACTGGTTTTAGGAATGTAATCTAAATGCTTTAGCAAGGCAGATGGGATGTAAAAAAAAGGGCAAAGTCTGCAAGAACTATGTTTGCCATGCATGGGCTGTCTAGCATTCCTTCAAAGTGTATCTTGAGTTTGCATATAGCTGCAAGAAGTGTGGGTGGGGGACATCCTAAGGCCACTAAACATCATACTTTACTTTTATCTAACTATATAAGGAAAGATGTTGGGAATGTGGTCTGATTCCCCTTAAGAGAGAAATAATTAGAGGGTCTATTATCTAAAAGAAGCTCCTTCTCCTAATTTAGGGACAGCAAAATATTGGAGCAATCTTCAGTCCACTTCAGAAACATGAATAAAGAAAATCAATCCACAGGAGGCTGAGGATGTAACACTCTTAATAGAATGCTAGCCTATGAGGCAAACAGCCCCAGCTTCAATCCCTCTCCATCATCCCAAGATACCAGAAATGTTAAGCCAGTGCTATGAGATGGATGCATGGTAGACCTCATCAATAGGATCCCAAGTTCCTAATTTATATGATCTACAGAGTGAGTAGCTAGCCCAGCTATTTTAGGAAAACTCTGTCAAGATCCAAGTCAACAGAGATTATACATGGGTCTTGCGTATGAAACTCTTTGGTAGAGTGCTTGCCTAGCATGCAAGGGGCCCTGTGTTTAATTTCTAGTACCCAAAATAAAGCTTAGAAAAATACCACTATAATGATGAACTGTGTGCTGTGAATATTCACACAAAACAGACAACCTACATAATCTTAAGCATCAGCATTTAAGCGTTTCTAGCCAAGACACACGAGATATATTAAACTTGTTTTACTCTAGATACTGCTGAAAAAGTAGAGAAAAAGACTAACCACTTAAGAAGACAATCTATAAACACTTCAAAAGTGTCTGGGAACATTTCAAAGCAGGAAAGTAAAGGCCATTAATCCTACTTAGATTAGTTGATATAAGAATATCAGCCCAAGGATGCCTGTCAAAGTGAACTACTCAGTAAAACAGCGAGCCAGTGACAGGTTAAGCCTAACGATGGCTCTCTCTCTTTTCTCTTTCTCTCTCTCTCCTTTCTTTTTCTTTTACTTGCAATTCATGTTAAAATTTAAACCTTTACATACATTTGTTTGGGTTTAAATTTAACTACATGGGAAACAATTTGCCAACTACTAGTCTAGATTTAACTTTGAATAAACATTCTCAACATTACCAGAATGTGAGCTTCCTTAAGGAAAAGAATATATTTAGTGTCTTATATGCATGTATGAGATTTAGTACATTTCTTGCAAATGTCCCAAAAATATTCTAGGAGTTGGGTCTCTTGTTTCACCATGTGAGTCCTACAGCTCAAACTCAAATCCTCAGGTTTGGCAACCAAGCCAACTCACTCTAGATTTTACTTTTCAAAATGCTCTAGCACAGAATGCAATTTGTGTATCTGATTTCTACTCCAAACAATTGGGCAGCCTGTTTCTTTCCTGAATTCCTCTTCACTGTATATTACCAAGAAGCCCTAAGTCTCCTCCTGCTATTACATGCCGGAGAACCCTACCGAGTAGTCATAGATTCTATACCCTGGGGTCCATATATCCCACATGATTGGGGGCCAGTTATAATTGCATTTTTGCTACTCTTCTCTCTCTCTCTCTCTCTCTCTCTCTCTCTCTCTCTCTCTCTCTCTCTCTCTCTCCCTCCCCTAATTATGCAGTAAAATATAAACAATGGAAAAGAATATGCTGGGATGACTACTTGAGGTCAATAACAAGTTAGAAGAAATGACCTAACCCTTCCAAGTTGTCCTCTGGCATTAAAATAGCATAATGGCTCATATCTAGATAAATATACTCATAGACAGATACACACATCAAAATAGATGATGATAATAGATAGATAAACAGACAGATAGACAGTCAGACTGGCGGGCAGGTAGGCAGATAGATAGAAGATAGATAGATAGATAGATAGATAGATAGATAGATAGATAGATAGAATTAAACTTAAATATTAAAGAAGGTAATTTGTTGTTTCTTTTTGCTTTGTACTTTGATTAACCTTGTTTGGGATATTTAAGCTATTAATCTGAATGAAATGAAAATAAGTATCTAAAAGGGTCATTTTTTTTTTTTTACACAAACCATGGCTAAGTCTCATTAATGTGCATAGCAAGATTTAGGAGCCAAAGATGTATAATTACTCAGGAAGTAAGGACGATTTATTTTTATATTACTATTGTTGCTGTTGCTGCTGCAGCTGTTGCTGTTGTTACAGGTCTTGAATGCTTGAAGTCACTCATATCAAAGCACACATGTGGAGGCCAGAGGATAACGCTGTGGAGTTGATTCTCTCCTTAGTCTTTATGTAGGTTTTGAGGAGAGTGCAGAGGTAGCCAATTTGTGTGATGTCTTCCCCTGTTACATCATCCTGTTGGCCCATGAACAATTTCTAAAAGAAGAAAGGACACTGGTAATGAAGCATATCACCTATGTTAAATTTAACTTCAGCTTATTCATTAAAAAATGATTTGATGGCCATTCCGAGATAATGTAAGTAATGTGCTAGGTTAGTCTCCTGTTGCTTACACTGCTTTCATTTTTAATCTCTGTTCATTAAGTGACACTAAGACTCATTAAACTAAATACCAAAATCGCATTAGTACCAATCTTATGTATTAAATTTTTTTCTTATTCAAATATTTTCAAAAGGTTTCTTTGAAGTAAAACTTCACAGTGACCTAGAAAACACCCAATTCTGTCAAACACCCAATTCTGTCACCCATATACTAATGGTGAATGAGGAGGGAAGGCATGTGAGGTAAGAACAAAAGAAAAATTGTTTTGCTTCTATAGGGAGAAGTGGGCTTAAAGACGCATCAGAGTCTGGACTAACAGAAACAGCCAATCTCCCAGTTCTCAAATATAAAAACATGTCTCCCTAGATGCTGCTTTCTCCAGGTTGGATTCTGTGATGACGAGAGAGAAATGAACAGGTTTTGAAATTCCAGACAGGGGGCAATTGCCATGAATGAGAGCAATTGACACTACATTGTAATAATACATTGATAAATGAAACATTCTTATGTAACTTATTCATTAAGAATTAGTAATTAAAATAGAGGCTGGAGGTGATGAAGTGGCAATTAAATGTCAGATTTGAAGTGCTTTTGATACTTTATAAAGATGACCCCCTGCATTGAGAAGCCACAGTCAGAAATGCAGGAACACTCTGTATAAGTGTGAACTTGGAGTCCCAGTAGCTTGCCCTCTCAATCCCAAGGATCTGGACAAGAACGAAATACACTCTAAAACCCAAAGTGAGAGACCCTGAAATGCACTTGAAACCTTAGATCATCAAGGTAGACAAAAATGCTTTACTCCTTAGTGAAGACTACCATGACCTTGTGCTTAAGGGTCATCTGGAAACTTAATTTTTCCAAAATTCCATTTTATCCATTACACTGAGAAACCAGAGACAAAGAAGTGCAAAATTCTTAACAAAATAAAAAAATAAAGAAAATCTTATCATATCTAATTTTTTTATAGAGTTAATCAAAATCTATAGAAAGTCTTGAGAAGAGGGAGAGGGAAATGAGTCTCGATACTACAAATCCATGGAATTATGAAGTTGTATAAAGCTAAATTTATTTAGGTGGGCCACTCTTTTAGTATATAAAGTTTAACACTGGAAAAGAACACTGGAACTTGTACCAGATTAGAAGCCTAGAAAAATTGAGGAATGTGGAAAAAGAATAGAAATTTTTGACTACAATATCAGATAATGAAATATGTTCTCCAAAGTGTGGAGTGTGTGTGTGTGTGTGTGTGTGTGTGTGTGTGTGTGTGTGTGTGTGTGTGTGTGTAGTGTGTAAGTCTGGAATGCACCCAAAATGACTAGGACACATTGCATACCAGCATCATTCTGGGAGTCTATATATAACTGGAGGAGACATAGATACAGAAATTAGATCGTTAGGATGGTGGTCATAGCCTTACTTCTGAAGGAAAGTATAGACACTAAAGTGATTAGGAATGTTTATGGTTGTAAATGCTGCTTAGAAAGGAAACAGGTGCCTATTACAGATCTGTAAAGTGTCTTAAAGTGTATTGTATTTGTAAACTAAGACACTATTTAGACCACACTGAATCCTCCCATCTGCAATCCTTCTTCCCCAGAGAAACTTAACTCAGTATCAGCAGCTAAGAGGATATGACACATTACCAGATGATTCCAGGTGACCATTAAATCCACTTTGCTGCAAGGAGGTCCATGAGTGTTCTTGCACTTTCTAGAAACTGTTGGCCTTATTCAACATTGAGATTTCTTTATGAAGGGACAGCTGAACCACTAACTTCAAACTTATCCCAGAGAAGGCTGTCTTGTCAATCAGTCAGAATCCTACATTCAAATGGTAGAAATGGTTGAGTCCAGGAACTAAGTGGAACTCAGGGATCCCTGCCTGGAGAATCCAACCTTCCTTCTTACAGCTCTGTGTTCGACAGTTAGACACTGTCTCCAACACAGCAATGTCCATTTTACATTTACTTTACAAAGATGTTATAGTCCATGGTGAAGACTACAAGAATACCTAATTATAGAAAGGCTAAAAATATGAGTATCTATTCAGGTTTTACTCTCTGTTTAAAAAAAATGGCCCATATGAATGGAGAAATTATTACTTTTAAAATTTATTATTATTATTATTATTATTATTATTATTATTATTATTATTATTATTTTACTTACTCACTTTACATTCTAACCACTACACTCTTCCTGGTCACCCCCTCCCACAATCTTTCCCCCATCTCCCCTCCCCTTCTCCTCTGAGTGAGTGGAGGTACCCATTGGTTTCCTCCTATCCTGGCACATCAAGTTTCTTTGGGAATAGGTGTTTCCTCTTCCACTGAGGCCAGACAAGCCAGCCCAGTTAGAAAAACATACCCTACATACAGGCAAATGGTTTTTGGATAACCCTGTTCCACTTGTTCAGGACCCATATGAAGACCAAGCTCTACACCAGCTATTTATGTGCAGAGCAATATAGGTCCAGCCTCTCTATGTTCTTTGGTTAATGGTTAAGCCTCTGAGAGCTGCAAGGGTCTAGGGTACTTGACTTTGTTCATCTTCCTGCGGATTTCCTATCGTTTTAGAGTCTATAATCCTTCCTCCTGTTCTTCCATAAGGTGCCCAAATGGCCTAATATATGACAGCAGGGATGGCTCAATAGTTAAAATCACTGGCTTTACTTGAAGAGGTCCTGAATATGGTTATCAACACTAATATGAGGTAGGACTTACCTGTCTTTAACTCAAGCTACAGGAATCCAACACCCCTTTTGACCTCTATGGCTACCTGTACTCATAGATAAACAGATACACACACACACACACACACACACACACACACACACACACACACACACATACGCATGTCCACATACATTTTTAGAGTATGTTCTTTTCTAACCCTCTGTATTTATCAATGATTAATGTATACAGAATTCTGAAAATTTGATTCATAACACATGATCAGCTAAAAAGTTAAAAGAAATTAGAATATTATGTTTTTTTATTTTCTTGTTTGTTTTGTAGAGAAAGTCTTGTGCCATAAAACAAGCTGTCCTTGAACTAAAGATCTTCCTATTTCTGCATTCACATTGCTAGGACTGGGATGCCACAATTGGCCTGATACCCTTAAAGTGCATATTTTCACTTTACGCAGTGTAGGAAGGTGAAAATTTTTAGAATATGTTTGGTACTCTTTTCTCCAACTAGTTTTTTAAAGAAGACGAAGTAAATGTATAAACAGAATTAAATGTTGAGATTTAATTAAAGAAACTAATTTTAAAACTCCATAACTATATTAGCAAGCAAGAAGTTCAAGAACAGTAGGTTGAATAAACAACTAAGTCTTACCACCTCTTTAAATCAGGGAGGCAAAGTCAAAACAGAGAGGAAATCTAATCCCCTAAGTACTTCTCATAGATCAACTCAAACCACAGGGTAACAAAGAAATATTTAGTGAACTCTGTCAAGTGTGTATGAACAAAAGAACTGTAAGGTGATTAAAATTAATTAAAACTTTTTCATAGAAGATTAAATTTCAAAGCTCCCCTAAGACATGATCATTTATAATTATAATATCTGGAGAGCTGGAGAGAAGAGAGAAATGGCTGTCATGGCAGTTTGGGAGCTGCTCAAATGTTCCCTCCTATGATAGAGCAAAATGATAGGAAATGAGAATAAAACATAGGTCATTGGCAGGGCTTGTGTGTGTGTGTGTGTGTGTGTGTGTGTGTGTGTGTGTGTGTGTGTGTGTGTGTGTGTATGAAGTAACTAGACTAAACTGGCCTGCAAGTCTGAGCAGTCTTTCCCTCTCTGTACCACCATTTATTATTTTTTTTAATTGAGACTAACAAGCTGGGATGTTATTGAAATTATGGAGTTCATGATGTTTCATCAATCTGAAGAGGATAAAATCATTCCCACATAAGATAACAATGAATGTTCATTTATGAATATGATGAAGTTAATGTTTTCCTTCCATGACAAAGTTTAAAAAAGAATGAGAAGGTCAAAAGGTGATTGTTCTCTAAGGGGTTTTAGTTATTACTTTAAAATAAATGCTGTTTCTTTTATGCATGAGTACATGAGTATGTGTACACTCATCATGCTGCATTGTGAAGATGCCTGCGGGGCCCAAAAGTGTCATGTTTACTAAAACTGAAGATAACAGGTCATTTTGAGTCATGTAATATGAATGATGAGAACCAAGTTCTGGTTCTCTGAAAGAGCAGCTTGCCTTTTGAACTGGGACACAGTCTCTCCTGCCTGCATACACTGTCACATCAGAACACATCTACACAGCCGGGAGCTTCTGGTTTGGTGGATGAAATTGATTCTGATTTTTGATCGAATGAGAGGGAGTTATTCTGAGTTCAGAATATTTTTCTCTGACTGTATAATTTGATACATGCTGGTTGAGGAAAAAAACCTTCCACTTCCACTGAAGTTCTATCCTGTCATGTATCTGGTATTTGGAAACATGTGATGATTGACTGACATTTTCACTTCTCAACTAGAAATTCTGGCAGATGTTGACCCAGACTTCATTTCCAAAAGGCCTTTTGTGAACTAGAATCTTATTTCACAATGATTGGCAGATTGAAAATTCATCCACATTTTGAATTCCTGTTATAGGACTGTAGACTGGGGGAGAAAGAATAAGAGAAACTCCTATAGCTAACCTGTCCCAGAGGCTGCAGACAAAGGCAGGGTGCACACTGCACACTTGTTTTTTGTTTTTTTTTGTTTTTTTCTGGAGCTGAGGACTGAACCCAAGGCCTTGCGCTTGCTAGGCAAGTGCTCTACCACTGAGCTAAATCCCCAACCCCACACTTGGAATTATAGAGAAGTCCATGCTTGGTCTAGAGGCTGGACTGCTAGAGACTGGAGCATGTCCTCCAAAGGTTCTAGAGCCCAGGCAGTTTTCTTTCTTCTTCTCCCAGCCTTCATGAAAGCTCTCTAATGTTTTTCATGTTCTACCTTTGCTATATGAGATTCCGAAAAGAGTGCTAGAAGCCACCAAATTATCTCATAAGGATTTCCACTTTTCATATCATGACATGGCATTATCGTCTATAAAGTGCTGCTCAGCTTGGGCTGGAGAGATGACCAAGGAGTTAAGGACTTACTATTCTTTCACAAGCTCTGGGTTTGGTTTCCAGCACCTACATCAGTGGTTCCAACTACTTATGACTCCAGTTTCAAGAGATTTGGTAAGATATTCTAGGCTTCAAGAGGACCAGCATATATATGGTATACATATTTACAATCAGGCTAACACACATATACACTCATACAACTGAAAACAAAATTAAAAAGTATTCGATTAAAAAATGGAAGAAAATTATCTCATAATGTTTTAATAATATAATGTAAATGTTAAATGAGTGTGATGACCCACCATCATTCCAGCATAATGGAGGGAGAGGCAAGATATTGGAGGCAAACAGCTAACTAGCCTAGCAAATCAGTACTGGGTTTAGAAAGAGACCTTGGCTCAATAAATAAAGTGGAGAATAATTGAGAAGGAAAGCTTAGGTTGAGTTATGACTTCCACACACATGTCCTCACATACATGTAAATATACATGCTTGTACATCAAACATGTACATATCTGTACATATCCCAAACATATGCATATGCATGAGCAAACAGAAATGAAAGGAGTGTTAACATTGGGTAAAATCACCATTAAAAACTGGAACCACTAAGAGACTATCTTGCAAAGGATAAACACATTACATTCATATGTCATATATAGAGAGAGTCAACTGTCCTGTCTGATACTGAAACCTAGAAAAGATGCCTAGAAATGCCTTCTGTGTCCAGCTCTGTAATCATCTTTCAGTAGCTCCAATTGGCGGATACCCAAATGCTAACCCATTGAAAATTACTGAAGGATATCCTACCTCACATACCTCACAGTCGTAGCAGTGAAAGGGATAGAAGTAGAAAAATGGGAGATAAGAGTATAAAACCCTTGGACAAACTCATTCATATACATATATACATATATATATACATATATACATATATTCTCACACATATCATTATCTATATGTATGAGTGAATACACATATGTATTTATGTTTATGTGTTGTATAATATTTCTTCCTAGTTGAAACATTTCCTTTCTTTCCGAAGACAATTATCTAAGGTCCAGAAAGTAAAACTCACAAACATCTTGAAGCTGCTAAAACTTACAAGATTCATAAGGTCTGTCTACAAATTACACATGAATTAATTCTAGGGAGAGGAAATTCTGACTGGCAGTGTTGCATGTAAGTCATGTAGGGAGCTCACAGGATGACTTCTATGATAGAGGTGCCTTGATCACTCATATTCCTGTAATTATCCTTTATGAAGTTGACAAATTACCACTGTTCATCAACCTGGACTTTGGTGCAATCTTAGCCCTGTATTGCTGTTGATGTCCTATCTGAACAGACACTTGTCTGTTCATGGCTCCTTTGAAACACAATGCATAAGCTTTGGATAAGCATTGTGAGGAACTATCTTATAAAACTGTTTAAAACTGGTCATCTAATAGTAAACATATGGAATTTTCAAGAGAAAGAGAGTTTCTGTTCACAATTTTAAAGCACGCAGCATTCACAGATATGTCATATACAATAAAAGTCAGCTGCTGATGTCATACATGTGCCAACTGTCTGATTGCTTACTCTTCTGTTGTATGGAGTCAGACTCAGAAACATATTACACAAAATGGCTACAAAAATGCAACACATTCAGAAATGAAATATTCTACCCATGCATGCAACAGTAGTAATTTCAGTCAAGTAGACATCTTGTATCTGCTCCCTGTATTCAGCATGCTGCACCTCTTGACTTCCAAGATGACATCGTTATGGAAATTTTTTTCACTGAGGAGGCTCAAACAAAGACTATCAAACTTGTCAAGAGCAAACATCAGGCTCTTGAAAACCCATGCAAGGTCTGATGAGTTCCGGAAAAAATCTGAAAGTTCTTTTATTGAATTCTGATGTTACAGAAGTTATATCTACTTTTCTCAGTGAATAGAAACATAAGAAAAGGGAAAATATTTAATTTTGAAGTGCTTATTAATTATGAAGAAGCTATAATCAAGAGGGCTCTGTTGAATAATGAACTTTTTGAGGCTCAAACCATCATTGTTTATAATCCAAGAAAGAAAGGGTTTACATGATATGGTCAATCAAGCACTGACCACACGAACTTCTTACAATCAATTTTATGAAATAGTGTCACAGTTAGCACTGATGTCACCTTCTAGCTACAATTCAACTCATCCTACCTGTGCTTATCACAGGGCTGGTTGAACTAACACATTACTATGATAAAATGCTTATGTTTGGTATGTGTTGATATGTGAGAGTGCATGTGTATGAGTATAAATATGCATGTAGATGCCAGAGGTTATAGCTGGATTCTTTCTCTATTGCTTTACAACTCATGTTTTGACACAGGACTACTGAGTGAACCTGTTGCATACTGATCACTGATAAGGTAGACTGGTGGGTGAGTTAGTTCCAGGGATCTTACTGTCTTTGCCTCCTAAAATGTAAGATTAAAAGCATTAGTCACCAGCTGTAGGCCTCCCTGTAGTAGTATACTCCCAGGTTAAAATATCTAGTTTAGAGGAAATCTCATTAAGACTCAATTTCTTTACAAAGAAGAAAACAATAGGGGAGAAGAAACATTCCACCCTACATCGAAACTCTTTAAGACAGCAAGTAAACAACTCAAAATAGCCTCAGGAAGTTCAAGAAACTAATTTGATGGACCTCTCCTCCCTCAAGCATGCATAAGTAGTAAAGGCTGCTGAAAATTACTATTAGACAAGTTGAACTGCCTAAATGTGGTTTGAATCAGTCTATACACTTGGAAGAGACAGAGACAAACTGAGCGGCCTGGAAGAGGTTAGAAGGGATACTGCAACTGGTTGAACAACTTCAAGTGTATGTGCAATATGATCTAATTTTCAGGGTTTATGAGTGGTTGCCAATGTTGGGCAGCTTTTAGTAAGGTAACTTGCCTCGAGTCATTTCTGCTTTGAAAAGTCACTTCAATAAAACTCATTGGCCCACTGAATTGGGCTTTGATGTTGTTCTTACTTTGGTCTGTTATTTTCTCCCTACTTGGTGTGAATAGATGTATATTCACATCGCCCCAGCAATAGTGCCACAAAACAATTCAGGGCATCCAAACGTGGATCTTCATATATTTATGGCAAGTCTTTGACCAACTGAGCCTTTTTCCAGCCATAAAAATAACATTGTTTTTGTTTGTTTGTTTATTGTTTTTTCAGTTTTTTGTTTGTGTTTTATTAAAGAAAGATTAATATCAAAATCCTTCACCATGTATTTAATACTCAAAGCTTTTGTTTAGTCCTGTCTTTATGAACTACATGTCTCAGATAAAGTAAACAGGAAAGCTGTTGCTACTAATACATGTGAGAATATATTTTAAGGGTATAGTTAATATTTCTTCCAATGTTCTGCCCATCCAATTGCTTAATTTATGCTGCACAGAAAGCATTCTAGATCTAAAATATACTCCGAGTCCTACCTGCTTTTAAAATGGAAATCCTTACATGCTGAAAAAATCAATATTGGCTCAGGAATCCCAAAACCATCTTATCAGCACAAGCAACTGAGATTTATTTGCCCCATAGGGACAAAGGGCAAGGATAAGGATCAAAGAGAGGAGAAAGAGGAAGAGGAAGACAGAGAAGGGAACAATGGAGAGTGGGAAGAGTTATTTGTCCCAAAGGACAAAGACTGCCTCTGGATAGAGAGGAGACAGGTATGGCACATAGGAACACGGTGACTTATAAAGATAAAGAGGGAGATCTCTTGTTAGGATGAGGTTTTGACTTTTAATTGGACATATTAATTTAGGTGAGCCAAAGAGGGCTTTTGATTATGAATTTCATTACTTTTTTATGTGTAAATTCAGGAGGAGTAAGTGGCCAAATAAGGAAATAGATCTTGGTGGCTAACTTTAAGAATATAATCTAATGGATTTGTAGTAAAGCAAAGGGAATGGGAGAGAAGAGCAAGGCATGCCAGAACCATGTTCAACATACTTCAGCTGGCCAGAGTCCATTCATTCCCTCATTTTTGTTTTACTATTCGGTGGGTGGGTGTTGGGTATATGGTCATTGTTTTCTCTGGGGTGACATTGGGTTGTCACTGTAAGAAGATCCAAAGAAGATGAGTTATTGAGCAAGGTTTGGAAGAGAAATTCATGTCAGTCAGATGTTGAGGTTCTACCAGATCATACAAGGGTAGGAAAGTGTGGTTTGTAAAGCTGGACCAGGGTACAGATTCCGAAGGAACAATCAGATCTGCATTAGAGTTGCTAGAGTAGTCTGTGGTTTATTTGAAGTCTGTTAGGACATACAAATTAAGGACAGAGGTAAAGTTAAGGAGTTTAGAGCTTTTTTTTTTTTTTTTTTTTTTTTTTATCTTCGTTGTACATTTGAAACTTACAGATTTATGATCCTGGTACTTGGAAAGAGGAGTCTCAAGACCAGGAAAGGGGAAATGTCCAACCATTAGAAATATACACTAGGCAGGAATACTAAGGCTATTGGTAGTAGGATATTTATCTGGAGTCTGTTTGAGAGTTCTTGAGAGGATCTGGGAGAAGCTAGATTGATTATATA
Organism: Rattus rattus; assembly: GCF_011064425.1. Lineage (NCBI taxonomy): Eukaryota > Metazoa > Chordata > Mammalia > Rodentia > Muridae > Rattus > Rattus rattus. The sequence continues at coordinate 15,338,680 of NC_046163.1, read as the reverse complement.
ACATTAATTGGAGAAAAACTGTTATCTGAAAAACAGAATTTGTTTGTGTTTGGGAGAATATAAGTTGAGAGACTTTTGTTAAGTCAGAATAGTTATTCTTGGAGTATTCAAGTGGGTTCTGAAATTAAAATATTTGAAGAACATGGATAATTGGGGTGTTCTTGGCAAGTTGTAAGAGGGATGGTCTGTAACAGATTTGGGGGAATTGTAAAGGTTCAAAGAACTTGTCTGATTCCAAGGGGAACTTGGATAGTTAAGGCGACAAGTGGTAGGTAGTGGCAGAGGTGCATTGGCAACTGAGATAAGCAGAGAGAATGACTGCAGCTAATGGGGACCTGGTGGAGAGATGTAAAGAAAGCCGTGGGAGCCATTAAAGGAGGGATCAGTGGAGTTTAGGAGAGTTCGATTAACTTGAACCAAATGAGGGCTTGGCCATGGAAGTATGTGTGTGTTGGAGAGGAGAATGCTTGGATTTAGTTATGCCTTGTAATTGGGATTGTGGGATTTGTTCAGAGTGTTTGATGTCTCAGGACATCTGGACATTTAATGAATTTAGAAGGGTCAGTTGGCAGTGGAGTTTGGCTGTGATTTGGGTAGAGGAAAGGAAGGAGTATGGGAAGGGAGATGAGCTTTGTGGGGAATTAGTGATCATAAGGGAACAGGAAGCAGAGGGTGAAGATGAATCTTGATAACGGAGGAGTCAGTCTGATGTGGCCATCTGAGAGGAATGAACTGCCATCTTTCTCAAAAGAGTGGGCAGAAGTAACTAAAGGAACCTCTTGTGTATGAGAAGCATGAAGTATGAAGTTTGGGAAAGTTTTTAAAAATGTTTTATTGATTCTTTGTAAATTTTTGATCATGAATGCCACACTTTACTCATATCCCCTTGTCTTCTTATATGCCACCCTTACAACCTCCACCCACAAAAACAATAAAAATGAAAACAAAAGTAAAACAAAATAATAAATACAAACCAAAATGACTTTCCCTTCAAGCAAAATAAAACAAAATTTCATTGTGGATGCGATGAGTCAAGGTATATCACTCAGTATACTCTTTTGTCCACACATCTTTACTTGCAGATGTTTACTGTAATGAGTCATTGGTTTGTTTCTTAGAGCCTCTGGATTCTGCTATACTATAAATACCAGATCCTCACAGGTATTCCTCTCAGACATCCTGTTATCAATCTGTGTCATGGAGATTCTGAAGCTTTGGAACTGTGAGACAGAGCCAGTCGTTTGTGAATTTCCACTCTGCAGATACTGCTTTTCTTCCTAGAGTAGGATTCAGCTCTGGAAGTCGCAGCAACTTATACAGTGGTCAGTTTTCTCAAAGGAAGAACACATAGTCCCACTGGCACTTGTGTTTCTTACAAGTTCTATTGATGGACAGTGTAACTCACCATCTCCCAAGGAGCAACAGCCTTTGCATCTCTAGTTCTGCATCACTTCACAGCACATCAACCACTCAGCTTCTTCTGTCTTCTATTTATCAAGCACCTATTTTCTGGATTCTTTCACTCCCACCTCTCCACTACCTATTTACTTCTTTCCTGCCCAGATGTTGTCACCATGCTTCCAGAACAGTAAGGAATGTGGGCGGTTATTTCTTGGTATGAGAGTTTATAAGGATAAAATCTGAGACAGTGGATGGCCTTTTGGAGTTGAGTGAGATAGATGAGGGACTAGATTGTGACAGGAGATCATAGACTGTGAGAGGGGATCCCAGTGTGTGTGTGTGTGTGTGTGTGTGTGTGTGTGTGTGTGTGTGTGTGTGTGTGTGTGTGTGTGTGACTTTGAGGTGATCAAAGAGGCAGTGGCAAGAATGTGCAGACAGAAAAGTTATCAGTGGATGGTGTTGTCTAGATTTGTGGAGAGGCGGGTGACAGGGACAAAGATAAGTCTTAGGAAGTATTTTTGTATTTTGTAAGTATAAGGTTTATAGAAATCCAGGAGGTGGAAGGCTGGAGCAGTAAAAAGAAAGTTTTTAGTTTAAGGAAGTCTTTGTGGATGAGAAGAAAAAGGATGTCATCTATCTACTGAAACAGGAAAGTGGAAAAGTGGGGAAGGCATGTCAGATCTCTAAGACTGCCAGGACAAAAAGGTAGGGTCTGTCTCTGAATCTCTGAGGAAGGCTATTCCATGTCAGTTTGGGGAATTTGAGTATCAGGATTCAACTATGTTAAGGCAAAAAAAATGTCTTGGTAGTGGCATCTAGGAGTACTAAGGGGGAAAAAGTATCTTTAAGATTCAGGAATAAAAAAGTGAGTAGTGTCCTCAGGGGATAGTCTCAAGGTTATGTACTTAAAGGTGTAAAGAGACAACAGCAGCACTATGTAGTGAAGGCTCCATTAGATTTTATGATTGATAACACAGGAGTACTGTAGGGTCAAGAGGTGGGATGTAGAAATGATGGGTTTGAGGCATAGGCAAAGCCTGGTTATGTGCAGGGAGTACTGGGGTTATTAAATGTAGGGAGAAGGTCCTTCAAGCATGATAAAGAGGGCTTTATGATGTCTTGCAAGGGAAGGAGGGATGGTATCCCATACAATTGTGTTGACTACAGAAATAGGCAGAGATTAACAGGGGTTTTGGATTTCGGAGAATGATAGTATACAAATGGAGGCTGAGGAAAGGAAGAGAAGAAAATGACAAACTTTTATCACAATTCTGAATAGGATAACCATTCCCAGTAAAGGAATAAGATATATGGGAATAAGAAGAAGAAAAACAAACAAAAGAGCAAAGAACAAAAAGAGAAAAACAACAACCTTGAAAGGAGCAAGTTAAGGGAGAAGTCTGGAGAACTGGTTGTTTACTCTGACTGTGGGTGAGGGAGAAAGCTAAGTAGCATAGAAAGGAAGAAAGAAAGCTTGAAACAGCTTTACGTATACCTTAAAATACTCTTTTACACCAAATAAATTACTTTCTCAAGCTCTTAGATCCTTAGACTTGCATCATTTGTATCATTTATTTTTCATAGACTTACACAACTCATATGTTTCTCCTAACCTTCAGAAATTCCAATCTTTGTTAGTGTGAAACCTGTTAGCCAGGCAAACTGTATATGGGACATAGACAGACCAGGCAGCTGGGTATTTGCTCTTGTTAAAGCTGCAGTTGGGGGGTTGGGGATTTAGCTCAGTTGTAGAGCGCTTGCCTAGGAAGTGCAAGGCCCTGGGTTCGGTCCCCAGCTCCAGAAAAAAAAAAAAATCTTTAAAGCTGCAGTTGGTTATCAGTGTCATCAGAGATCTGGGAAGGATGAATTTCAGTAGAAAGTATATTTTAAATTGTTTTTGTATTAATTAAAATGACAGTCTGATGTATATTGTCATCTGAGGCCCACGTGCAGAAGCAGTAAGTCCTCAGTTGTCAGGCATGTGCAACGTTTAATCTTCAGATGTCACACAGAGAAGAAGACCTTTGGCTGTCAGTCTCAGGCCTGAGGAGTTTTTGTTTAGAAGAATTTGGGAAAACTGACCTTATTTTAACTAGGCAGAGTATAGCAGTCAATACAAAAGTGTCCAGAGTTTGTGCAGGTTCCTGGTGTCAGGTAAGGTCTGAAGCAAATTTTCCAGGGGTTTATGTTCCCACAGTCCATGTGGAGTCAGTGCAATGTCCTTTCTGTATTCTTTGGAGATTTAAAAGTTTCATTGTTAAGATTGGGAATCTCTGTTTATTGTGGGGAGTTTTTATTGAATATTTTAAATGCCATATTCAGCAGAGCTCTAAGAAATTTAAGGACCATTCCTATTTAAACTACCACAAGCTGGGTGCTAGTAGCCCAGTCACAGGCCTAAGGAAGCTGCAGAACTTTGAGGCAAAACCTCAGAGACAAAAGGGATGTTGCAATGGCCCAAAAAGACCTAAGAGGAAATGGTCCTTTTGGCTCACATGTGGGCATAAAGAAGCCACAGTTTCTGAATACATGAGGAGAAAAAATGTTGGGCTGCTAAGCAGTGCTGGAAAGTGTTGATTTCTTTCTGTCAATCAGGGCTGAACTGGGCCATATAAAGTAGACTGAGCTGACAAGGGAATGAATGTGGTCAAGCAATGGATGGGCAAAGAAAAAAAAAAAAAAAAAAAGGAGTGACTGGGAGCTAAGATCAGTGGTGACTGCTGTAGCTGCAGCTCAAATGTCAGGGGCGGGGTCTCCAGCATCATGCCCAGGCTGAAGTTATGGCTCCCGAGGGATCTACAGCACTGTGGAGTATATGGAGATGGACAGGACTGGCTGCACAAGCAGTACAGCTCCTGGGGCCCATAGTCAGCATTTCAGTATTCCTGCAGTGTGTGGTTTTAATAGGACAGGAAATAGCACTAAGGATTACAACGGAGTTTGGAAGAGTTCAGAGAGTGTAGGAGTCACACAGGAGTGTTGGAGGAAACAGAACAGAAAATACAGACAAGTTAGGATGCCAAAGTTAGTGTTGGGTACAAAAGTACAGCTTTAATATGGTATTTTCAGATGGACAAAACATTTCCATCACCAATGATGGCCAGTAAACCAAAGTGAAGAGACAGAGTGTCCTCCTGTTTTCTTAAGTGCCCTCCAAAGATAGCAGAGATCTCTGGGACAGAGTGGGTAATCACCCAGTCTGTCACCAAGAGAAGGACCAGTAATTTTGGATTCCAATGGGTTCCAGAAATCTGGGACCTGTTTGCAGACAGTCAAGAGAAGGCACTGTATTCTTTACCAAAGGTAAAAGAAATGCTTGCAAAACATGCAGACATGAACACAACTGCTTATCAGGTATAGGAATGCAGAGAGTTTTAGGGGACACTCAGCAATTAGCCACTGTTAGGTGGAGAAGGCCAGTCCTGTCGCTCTGAGTGTTGGGGAACTGGGCTAGGGCACCGTGTCCTGGAGTCTGCTATCTGAGTCAGAGCACCATATGAAAGATCTTGGCTTATGATCCCTAAGACCAAGTTCTCAGCACAAAAGAAATTTATTTGCCCCAGAGGGACAGAAACCAGAGAATAAGAGACAAAGTCAGGAGATAGATATAGGAGGAAGGAGAAGGAAAACAAGGGAGGGGGGAGGATATTTGTGTCAGAGGATGAAGGACTGCCTCTGGATAGAGAGGAGACAATGTGGCGCTTAGGAAAATGGCAGTTTATAAAGGTAAAAAGGGGGAAACCTTTGTTTGAATGACGTGATTAATTTTAATTGGGCATGTTACTTAGGTGATCAAAAAGGGGTTTTTGATTGTAGAACTTTAATACTTTGATAGCTGGACCTCAGAAAAAGGAAGTGGCTAAATTGAAAAAAAAAGATAGATTTTGGTGGTTATCTTTAGGAATGCAATCTAATGTTTTTTATTTGTTTCTGTTTTGCTTTTGTTTTAAGAAGTCAGAAGGACTAGAGGAGAAGGACAAGGCCTGCCAGAGCCCTGACCAGATATGCTGACCTGTGTCCCTTTAGATCTGTTCCCTCATAAGTCAATTGCATGTAAATATGCTTTAGTTTGATCCAAGATATTCTGGAAAAACTTCCCTTGGAGTTGTGCTCCAAACACTTGGTTTTACCAAGACAGGTACTTATATAAAGCCTCATCTAAAGGGTTTTGTTTTATTGTTGTCTTTAATGTAAAGGATTGGCTCTTGTTCTTTCGTTTGTCTTACTGTCATAAGCTAGCACAGGACTAGGAACACATTCTACATTTGAAAACATATCCTTACTAGTCTATTTTACTTTTATGGGTACTATAAAGTATGTCCTTACTTTATAGGTATTACAGGCAATACTTCTTAAAATGACAATAAATCAAGCTCTGTTTGATATATAGCATCGTTCATGGGATTCATCCTTGAATTTGCTTCCCACTACAATTGGCTGTATGACCCATACTCCATCTTTCCTTTCTTACTTATTCAATTTCAAAGGTCTGTTTGTTAGTTCTTCTGGTGATATCTGTGCTCTAAGGCACCAGATAACTTGCTACCTAATAAACTTTGTGAGTAAGAAAGCCTTGTAACCAACTATTTAGCAGTGTACAGATTGTTCTGTAAACCTGAATGAGTAGATGAGACAGATCTCTACGAGAAATCTGAATCTAATGAGTGCATACCTTCAGGGACATTCTCTACTTCATTTCCTGTTCTTTTGGGAGAAATGTCTCAAGGAATCTTTTTTAACTTAGTATTTTCTTCTATTTACTCTTATATTTTAATGTAAACATCCTTGAAATGATTACGTGTGCATTATGTTGCTTATTTTGATTTATTTGACATTTTATTTATCTATCGTTTTTTCTTTTGAGCATTTTTTTGCTATTTTAATTATGCCATTCATCTTATATTTGTGTGTTCTATGAAGTATAAATTCATACATCATGAGCTTTTTCCCTGCAGCAACAGTACAGAGCTTTGGGCTTATAACAGATGAAGATGTCACCTCAGGTCACAAGGACAAGGCCCTTATGAATAGGTTAATGTCCTTATTGCAGTAGTAGGATTCTTCAAAAATAATGTGTCAGAGGACTAGAGAGATGGCTCAACTGTTAAGAGTACATAAAGAATTTGCTGAGGACCAAGGTTTAATTCCTAGAATCCACACTGAGTGGTCCCAAACTCCCCTGGGACCCAGACTTTTGGTATCCAGTGCCCACTTTTGACCTAGTCAGAATTTACATTCACTTCTATATACCACTCCCCCAGTACATACAGATAATTAAAAATTAAGAGAGGTCTGTTTTTTCTAATAAAATTCAACAAGGACTTCTAGTTTCCACACAGCTGTCTGTAACTAGATCCCTCAGGTAGAGAGCTAGATTCTCAGATATGCTGAAAATCCTGAGAGCACAGGTGAGACCGTTGCTTCTGCTCACATTTCTGGCCCAAGAGCAGCCTGCCTGGAGCCCTCTGGACACAGGAACTAAGGAACAGTGTGGGACATGATCCTTCTGCACCTGGAGCTGGCCCTGGGACACAGCTCTCTGTACTCGGATACTGTGGGTAGAGAGATGGATTCTCAGAAGTGTGGACAATCCTGAGTCTGGGAGAGGATGCTTCCAGTTTCTCTCTGTGCCTAGAACTGACACAGTGCCACAATACTCTGTAACTAGATCCTGTTGGGAGAAAGCCAGTCTCCAGGAGTTCTGACACCCAGGTCTACAGGGAGGTCAAGCCATAATCTGAGACAGCAAGATCAGCTAACACAAGAGATAAACAGATGGCTAGATGCAAGGGCAAGGCCACTTGGCATCATCAGAACCCAGTTACACCACCATAGCAAGCCCAACACACAAGAAAAACAATATTTTGATTTAAAATCACAACTCATGATGAAGTTAGAGGACTTTAAGCAGGGCATAAATAACTCCCCTTAGAGAAATAAAGGACAACATAGGTAAACCAGTAGAAGCCCTTAAAGAGGAAACACAAAAACCCCTTAAAGAATTACGGGAATATGCAACCAAACAGGTGAAGGAATTGAATAAAACCATCCAGGATCTAAAAGTGGAAATAGAAACAATAAAGAAATTACAAAACTCTGGATATAGAAAACCTAGGAAAGAGATCAGGAGTCATATATGCAAACATTACCAATAGAATACAAGAGACACATTGACACAACCATCAAAAAAATGTACAATGCAAAAACCTCTTAATGCAAAATATCCAGGAAACCCAGGACACACTGAGAAGATGAAACCTAAGGATGATAGGTATAGAAGAAAGCAGATTACTGACTTAAAGGGCCAGGAAATATCTTCAATAAAATTATAGAAGAAACTTCCCTAACCTAAAGAAAGAGATGCCCATAAGCATACAAGAAGCCTACAGAACTCCAAATAGATTGGACCAGAAAGAAATTCCTCCCGTCACACAATACTCAAAACTCCAAATGCATTAAGCAAAGAAAGAATATTAACAGCAACAAGAGAAAAAGGTCAAATAACATATAAAGGCAGACCTATCAGAATTACACCAGACTTCTCACCAGAGACTATGAAAGCCAGAAGATCCTGGTCAGATGTCATACAGACCCTAAGAGAACACAAATGCCATCCCAGGTTATTGTGTCCAGCAAAACTCTCAATTAACATAGATGGAGAAACCAAGATATTCCATGAAAAACACATTTACACAATATATTTCCATAAATCCACCCCTACAAAGGATAATAAATAGAAAACTCTGATACAAGGAGAGAAAGTACAACCTGGAAAAAGCAAAAAATAATCTCCTTGCAACAAACCCAAAAGGAGAGAGCCACACAAGCATCATTCTACCTCTAACAACAAAAATAACAGGAAACAACAATAACTATTCTTCAATATCTTTTAAAATCAATGGACTTGATTCCCCAATAAAATGACATAGACTAACACACTGGATATATAAATGAATAAGACCCAGGATTTTGCTGCATACAGAAACATGCCTCAGTGACAAGGACAGACACTACCTCAGAGTAAAAGGCTGGAAAACAATTTTCCAAGCAAATGGTCCCAAGAGACAAGTTGGAGTACCATTCTAAAATCAAATAAATTTGACTTTCAACCAAAAGTTATCAAAAAAGATAAGGAAGGAGACTTCATATTCATCAAAGGAAAAATCCACCAAGATGAACTCTCAATCCTGAATATCTATGCTCCAAATGATAGGCACCTGTATGCATAAAAGAAGCCTTATTAAAACTTAAAGAACACATTGTACCTCACACAATAATAGTAGGAGACTTGAACACCCAACTCTCATTAATGGACAGATAATAAACAGAAACTAAACAGAGACACAGAGATACTAACAGAAGTTATGAACCAAATAAATTTAACAGATATCAATAGAACATTCCATACTAAAACAAAAGGATATACCTTCTTCCCAGCACCTCATGATACCTTCTCAAAATTAACCATATAATCTGTCACAAAACAGGTCTCAATAAATACAAGAAGATTGAAATATTCCCATGCATCCTGTCAGATCACCATGGACTAAGCTTGGCCATGGGCTAAACTTGGTCTTCAGTAACAACAAAAATGACAGAAAACCCATATATGCATGGAAATTGAACAACACTCTACTAAATGATAACTTGGTAAAGGAAGAAATAAATAAATTAAAAACTTTTTAGAATTTAATGAAAATCAAGGCACAATACACCCAAAATTATGGGATAAAATGAAAGCAGTTCTAAGAGGAAAACTCATAGCTCTGAATGTCTCCACTAAGAAACTGGAGAGAGCATACACCAGCAGATTGAAAGCACAAGTAAAAGCACTAGAACAAAAAGAACCAAATACACCCAAGAGGAGCACACAGCAAGAAATACTCAAACTCAGGGCTGATATCAACCAAGTAGAAGAAAAATAACTATGCAATGAATCACCAAAACCAGGAGATTGTTCTTGGAGAAAAGCTATCTTGGAAAAAGATAGACAAACCCTTAGCCAGAAAAACCAGAAGGAACAGAGAGAATTTCCAAATTAACAAAATCAGAAATTAAAAGGGAGACATAACAACAGAAACTTAAGAAACATAAAAAAATCGACAGATCTTACTACAATAGCCTATAATCAACAAAACTGTAAAAACTGGATGAAAATAAAAAAGAAATGGACCATTTTCTTGACAGATGCCAGGTACCAAAGTTAAATCAGGATCAGATAAACCACCTAACCAGTCCCATAATTCCTGAAGAAATAGAAGCAGTCATTAAAAGACTCCCAACTGAAAAAAAGCCCAGGACCATAGAAGACCTATTAAAAATATTGTCCAAAGTATTTCACAACATAGAAACAAAAGGAATGCTACCAAATTCCTTCTATGAAGCCATGATTATGCTTATACCTAAACCACACAAAGACCCATCAGAGAAAGAGAATTTCAGGCCAAATTTTTCTAATGAATATTTTGGCACAAAAATATTCAATAAAATTCTCATAAACTGAATCTAAGAAACTATCAAAAAGATCATCCCTCATGATCAGGTAAGCTTCATCCCAGGGATGCAGGGATTATTCAATATATGGAAAACCATGAACTCAATCCAATATATAAACAAACGCAAAGAAAAAGACCACCTGATCATCTGATTAGATGCTGAGAAAGTATTTGATAAAATTCAAAACACCTTCTTGTTAACAGTCTTGGAAAGAGCAGGAATACACAGCCTATACCTAAACATAAGTAAAAGCAAAATGCAGCAAACCAGTAGCCAACATCAAACTAAATGGAGAGAAGCTTGAAGCAATCCCACTAATATCAGGGACTAGACAAGGCTGCCCACTCTCTCCCTACCTATTCAATATATTACTCTAAGACCCAGTCACAGCAATTAGACAAAAGGAGATTATTTACAAATTGAAAAGGAGGAAGACAAAACATCACTATATTCAGATGATATGATAGTGTAATTAAGTAACCCCAAAATTTCCACCAGAGGACTCCTAAACCTGATAAACAACTTCAGCAAAGTGGCGGGGTATAAAATTAACTCAAATCAATAGCCTTCTTCTACATAAAGGATAAAAAGGCTAAAAAAGAAATTAGGGAAATGACACCTTTCACAATAATCACAAATAGTATTAAAAAACTTCGGTGTAACTCTAACCAAGCAGTGAAAGATCTGTATGAAAAGCACTTCAAGTCTCTGAGAAAGAAGTTGAAGATCTCAGAAGATGGGAGAATTCCCCCATGCTCATGGATTTGCAGGATTAATATTAAAAATGGCCATCTTGCCAAAAGCAATCAACGGATTTAATGCAATCCCCATCAAAATTGCAACTCAATTCTTCATAGAGTTAAAATAGCAAATTGTGAATTCATTTGGAATACCAAAAATCCAGGATATTGAAAACTATCCTCAACAATAAAAGAACTTCTTGGGGAATTACCATCCTTGACCTCAAACTATATTGCAGAGCAATAGTGATAAAAAAAAATGTAGGGTATTTGTACAGAGACAGGCAGGTAGATCAATGGAATAGAATGGAAGATCCACAGATGAACCCACACACCTACGGTCACTTCATCTTTGACAAAGGAGCTAAAACCATCCAGTGGGAAAAAATAACATTTTCAACAAACGGTGCTGGTTCAACCGGTAGTCAGTATGTAGAAGAAGGCAAATCAATTCATTCTTATTGCCCTGTACATAGCTCAAGAATCAATGACCTCCACAACAAAACAGATACACTCAGCCTAATAGATAAGAAAATGGGGAAGAGTATCAAATGAATGGTCACAGGGGAAATTTCCTGGAAAAAAAATGGCTTATGATCTAAGAACAAGAATCGACAAATGGGATTTTTTTTTTTATTAACTTGAGTATTTCTTATATACATTTCGAGGGTTATTCCCTTTCCCGGTTTCCGGGCAAATATCCCCCTCCCCCCTTCTTCAGGGGGTGTTCTCCTCCCCATCCTCCCCCCATTGCCACCCTCCTGCCAACAATCTAGTTCACTGGGGGTTCAGTCTTAGCAGGACCCAGGGCTTTCCCTTCCACTGGTGCTCTTACTAGGATATTCATTGCTACCTATGAGGTCAGAGTCCAGGGTCAGTCCATGTATAGTCTTTAGGTAGTGGCTTAGTCCCTGGAAGCTCTGGTTGCTTGGCATTGTTGTACATATGGGGTCTCGAGCCCTTCAAGCTCTTCCAGTTCTTTCTCTGATTCCTTCAACGGGGTCCTATTCTCAGTTCAGTGGTTTGCTGCTGGCATTCACTTCTGTGTTTGTTGTATTCTGGCTATATCTCTCAGGAGCGATCTACATCCGGCTCCTGTCGGTCTGCACTTCTTTGCTTCATCCATCTTGTCTAATTGGATGGCTGTATATGTATGGGCCAGATGTGGGGCAGGCTCTGAATGGGTGTTCCTTCTGTCTCTGTTTTAATCTTTGCCTCTCTATTCCCTCAAAAGGGTATTCTTGTTCCCCTTTTAAAGAAGGAGTGAAGCATTCACATTTTGATCATCCGTCTTCAGTTTCAATTGTCCTAGGCATCTAGGGTAATTCAAGCATTTGGGCTAATAGCCACTTATCAATGAGTGCATACCATGTGTGTTTTTCTGTGATTGGGTTACCTCACTCAGGATGATATTTTCCAGTTCCAACCATTTGCCTACGAATTTCATAAAGTCGTTGTTTTTGATAGCTGAGTAATATTGCATTGTGTACATGTACCACATTTTCTGTATCCATTCCTTTGTTGAAAGGCATCTGGGTTCTTTCCAGTTTCTGGCTGTGATGAACATAGTGGAGCACGTGTCTTTTTTATATGTTGGGGCATCTTTTGGGTATATGCCCAAGAGAGGTATAGCTGGATCCTCAGGCAGTTCAATGTCCAAATTTCTGAGGAACCTCCAGACTCATTTCCAGAATGGTTGTACCAGTCTGCAATCCCACCAACAATGGAGGAGTGTTCCTCTTTCTCCGCATCCTTGCCAGCATCTGCTGTCACCTGAGTTTTTGATCTTAGCCATTCTCACTGGTGTGAGGTGAAATCTCAGGGTTGTTTTGATTTGCATTTCCCTTATGACTAAAGATGTTGAACATTTCTTTAGGGGTTTCTCAGCCATTCGGCATTCCTCAGCTGTGGATTCTTTGTTCACCTCTGAACCCCATTTTTTAATAGGGTTATTTGTCACCCTGCAGTCTAACTTCTTGAGTTCTTTGTATATTTTGGATATAAGGCCTCTATCTGTTGTAGGATTGGTAAAGATCTTTTCCCAATCTGTTGCTTGCCATTTTGTCCTAACCACAGTATCCTTTGCCTTACAGAAGCTTTGCAGTTTTATGAAATCCCATTTGTTGATTCTGTGTTTTTTTTTTTTTTGTTCAGGAAATTTTTCCAGTGCCCATGTGTTCCAGATGCTTCCCTAGTTTTTTCTTCTATTAGTTTGAGTGTGTCTGGTTTGATGTGGAGGTCCTTGATCCACTTGGACTTAAGCTTTGTACAGGGTGATAAGCATGGATCGATCTGCATTCTTCTACATGTTGACCTCCAGTTGAACCAGCACCATTTGCTGAAAATGCTATCTTTTATCCATTTGATGGTTTTGGCTCCTTTGTCAAAAATCAAGTGACCATAGGTGTGTGGGTTCATTTCTGGGTCTTCAATTCTATTCCATTGGTCTATCTGTCTGTCGCTGTACCAATACCACGCAGTTTTTATCACTATTGCTCTGTAATACTGCTTGAGTTCAGGGATAGTGATTCCCCTGAAGTCCTTTTATTGTTGAGGATAGTTTCAGCTATCCTGGGTTTTTTGTTATTCCAGATGAATTTGCAAATTGTTCTGTCTAACTCTTTGAAGAATTGGATTGGTATTTTGATGGGGATTGCATTGAATCTGTAGATCGCTTTTGGTAAAATGGCCATTTTTACTATATTAATCCTGCCAATCCATGAGCATGGGAGATCTTTCCATCTTCTGAGGTCTTCATCAATTTCTTTCTTCAGAGTCTTGAAGTTCTTATTGTACAAATCTTTTACTTGCTTGGTTAAAGTCACACCGAGGTACTTTATATTATTTGGGTCTATTATGAAGGGTGTTGTTTCCCTAATTTCTTTCTCGGCTTGTTTCTCTTTTATGTAGAGGAAGGCTACTGATTTATTTGAGTTAATTTTATACCCAGCCACTTTGCTGAAGTTGTTTATCAGCTTTAGTAGTTCTCTGGTGGAACTTTTGGGATCACTTAAATATACTATCATATCATCTGCAAATAGTGATATTTTGACTTCTTCTTTTCCGATCTGTATTGCCTTGACCTCCTTTTGTTGTCTGATTGCTCTGGCTAGAACTTCAAGAACTATATTGAATAAGTAGGGAGAGAGTGGGCAGCCTTGTCTAGTCCCTAATTTTAGTGGGATTGCTTCAAGTTTCTCTCCATTTAGTTTAATGTTAGCAACTGGTTTGCTGTATATGGATTTTACTATGTTTAGGTATGGGCCTTGAATTCCTATTCTTTCCAGGACTTTTATCATGAAGTGGTGTTGAATTTTGTCAAATGCTTTCTCAGCATCTAATGAAATGATCATGTGGTTTTGTTCTTTCAGTTTGTTTATATAATGAATCACGTTGATGGTTTTCTGTATATTAAACCATCCCTGCATGCCTGGGAAGAAGCCTACTTGATCATGGTGGATGATTGTTTTGATGTGCTCTTGGATTCGGTTTGCCAGAATTTTATTGAGTATTTCTGCGTCGATGTTCATAAGGGAAATTGGTCTGAAGTTCTCTTTCTTTGTTGGGTCTTTGTGTGGTTTAGGTATAAGAGTAATTGTGGCTTCATAGAAGGAATTCGGTAGTGCTCCATCTGTTTCAATTTTGTGAAATAGTTTGGATAGTATTAGTATGAGGTCTTCTATGAAGGTCTGATAGAATTCTGCATTAAACCCATCTGGATCTGGGCTCTTTTTGGTTGGGAGACCTTTAATGACTGCTTCTATTTCCTTAGGAGTTATGGGGTTGTTTAACTGGTTTATCTGTTCCTGATTTAACTTCGGTACCTGGTATCTGTCTAGGAAATTGTCCATTTCCCGCAGATTTTCAAGTTTTGTGGAATATAGGCTTTTATAGTAAGATCTGATGATTTTTTTGAATTTCCTCTGAATCTGTAGTTATGTCTCCCTTTTCATTTCTGATTTTGTTAATTTGGACACACTCTCTGTGTCCTCTCGTTAGTGTGGCTAAGGGTTTATCTATCTTGTTGATTTTCTCAAAGAACCAACTTTTGGTTCTGTTGATTCTTTCTATGGTCCTTTTTGTTTCTACTTGATTGATTTCAGCTCTGAGTTTGATTATTTCCTGCCTTCTACTCCTCCTGGGTGTACTTGCTTCTTTTTGTTCTAGAGCTTTTAGGTGTGCTGTCAAGATGCTGACATATGCTCTCTCGTGTTTCTTTCTGCAGGCACTCAGCGCTATGAGTTTTCCTCTTAGCACAGCTTTCATTGTGTCCCATAAGTTTGGGTATGTTGTACCTTCATTTTCATTAAATTCTCAAAAGTCTTTAATTTCTTTCTTTATTTCTTCCTTGCCCAGGTTATCATTGAGTAGAGCATTGTTCAATTTCCACGTATATGTGGGCATTCTTCCCTTATTGTTATTGAAGACCAGTTTTAGGCCGTGGTGGTCCGATAGCACGCATGGGATTATTTCTATCTTTCTGTACCTGTTGAGGCCCGTTTTTTGACCAATTATATGGTCAATTTTGGAGAAAGTACCATGAGGAGCTGAGAAGAAGGTATATCCTTTTGCTTTAGGATAGAATGTTCTATAAATATCTGTTAAGTCCATTTGGCTCATGACTTCTCTTAGTCTGTCGACGTCTCTGTTTAATTTCTATTTCCATGATCTGTCCATTGATGAGAGTGGGGTGTTGAAATCTCCTACTATTATTGTGTGAGGTGCAATGTGTGTTTTGAGCTTTAGTAAGGTTTCTTTTACGTATGTAGGTGCCCTTGTATTTGGGGCATAGATATTTAGGATTGAGAGTTCATCTTGGTGGATTTTTCTTTGATGAATATGAAGTGTCCTTCCTTATCGTTTTGATGAATTTTAGTTGAAAATTGATTTTATTTGATATTAGAATGGCTACTCCAGCTTGCTTCTTCCGACCATTTGCTTGGAAAGTTGTTTTCCAGCCTTTCACTCTGAGGTAGTGTCTGTCTTTGTCTCTGAGGTGTGTTTCCTGTAGGTAGCAGAATGCAGGGTCCTCGTTGCGTATTCAGTTTGTTAATCTATGTCTTTTTATTGGAGAGTTGAGGCCATTGATGTTGAGAGATATTAAGGAATAGTAATTATTGCTTCCTGTTATATTCATATTTGGATATGAGGTTATGTTTGTGTGCTTTTCTTCTCTTTGTTTTGTTGCCAAGACGATTAGTTTCTTGCTTCTTCTAGGGTATAGGTTGCCTCCTTATGTTGGGCTTTACCATTTATTATCCTTTGTAGTGCTGGATTTGTAGAAAGATATTGTGTAAATTTGGTTTTGTCATGTAATATCTTGGTTTCTCCATCTATGTTAATTGAGAGTTTTGCAGGAAACAGTAACCTGGGCTGGCATTTGTGTTCTCTTGGTGTCTGTATGACATCTGTCCAGGATCTTCTGGCTTTCATGTCTCTGGCGAAAAGTCTGGTGTGATTCTGATAGGTCTGCCTTTATATGTTACTTGACCTTTTTCCCTTACTGCTTTTAATATTCTTTCTTTATTTTGTGCATTTGGTGTTTTGACTATTATGTGATGGGAGGTTTTTCTTTTCTGGTCCAATCTATTTGGAGTTCTGTATGCTTCTTGTTTGCCTATGGGTATCTCTTTTTTTAGGTTAGGGAAGTTTTCTTCTATGATTTTGTTGAAGATATTTACTGGCCCTTTGAGCTGGGAGTCTTCACTCTCTTCTATACCTATTATCCTTAGGTTTGATCTTCTCATTGAGTCCTGGATTTCCTGTATGTTTTGGACCAGTAGCTTTTTCTGCTTTACATTATCTTTGACAGTTGAGTCAATGATTTCTATGGAATCTTCTGCTCCTGAGATTCTCTCTTCCATCTCTTGTATTCCGTTGTTGAAGCTCGTATCTACAGCTCCTTGTCTCTTCTTTTGGTTTTCTATATCCAGGGTTGTTTCCATGTGTTCTTTCTTGATCGCTTCTATTTCCATTTTTAATTCCTTCAATTGTTTGATTGTGTTTTCCTGGAATTCTTTCAGGGATTTTTGCGATTCCTCTCTGTAGGCTTCTACTTGTTCTCTAAGGGAGTTCTTCACGTCTTTCTTGAAGTCCTCTAGCATCATGATCAAATATGATTTTGAAACTATATCTTGCTTTTCTGGTGTGTTTGGATATTCCGTGTTTGCTTTGGTGGGAGAATTGGGCTCCGATGATGCCATGTAGTCTTGGTTTCTGTTGCTTGGGTTCCTGTGCTTGCTTCTCGCCATCAGATTATCTCTAGTGTTATTTTGTTCTGCTATTTCTGACAGTGGCTAGACTGTCCTATAAGCCTGTGTGTCAGGAGTGCTGTAGACCTGTTTTCCTGTTTTCTTTCAGCCAGTTATGGGGACAGAGTGTTCTGCTTTCGGGCGTGTAGTTTTTCCTATCTATAGGTCTTCAGCTATTCCTGTGGGCCTGTGTCTGGAGTTCACCAGGCAAGTCACTTGCAGCAGAAAAGTTGGTCTTACCTGTGGTCCCGAGGCTCAAGTTTGCTCGAGGGGTGTTTTCCTCTGGCATCAGAGATGTGTGCAGAGTTCAGTCTGTTCTGGTTTCCCAGGCGTGTCTGCCTCTCTGAAGTTTTAGCTCTCCCTCCCACGGGATTTGGGTGCAGAGAACTGTTTATCCCGTAGGTCCCTTCAGATTATGGCAGTGTCTCAGGCGCAGCAGTCCTGCTGCTCCTGGGGCCTCCTCTACGGGAACCCAGAGGCCGTATACAGTTTCCTCTTGGGCCAGGGATGTGGGCAGGGGTGGGCAGTGTTGGTGGTCCCTTCCGCTCCGCAGCCTCAGGAGTGTCCACCTGACCAAGGGGTGAGGTCTCTCTCCCATGGGGTTTGGGAGCAGAGAGCTGCTGCGGGCCGGGATCCGCGGGTTTGGGACTCCTGGTAAACAGGGGAAGTGCCCGGTCCTAGAGGAATTTTGCCTCAGTGTGTCCTGAGTTCATCAGGCAGGTCTCTTGCAGCAGAAAAGTTGGTCTTACCTGTGGTCCCGAGGCTCAAGTTTGCTCGTGGGGTGCTGCCTACAAGCTCTCCACGGCGGCAGCAACCAGGAAGATCTGAGCCGCCCTTTCCGGGAGCTTCAGTGCACCAGGGTTCCAGATGGCGTTTGGTGTTTTCTTCTGGAGTCAGAGATGTGGGCAGAGTGCAGTCTCTTCTGATTTCCCAGGCGTGTCTGCCTCTCTGAAGGTTTAGCTCTCCTTTCCATGGGATTTGGGTGCAGAGAACTGTTTATCCCGTAGGTCCCTTCAGATTATGGCGGTGTCTCAGGTGCAGCGGTCCTGCTGCTCCTGGGCCCTCCTCTACGGTCAAATGGGATTTCTTAAAATCGCAAATCTTCTGTAAGGCATAGGATACTAACATTAGGACAAATGGTAACTAACAGATTAGGAAAAGATATTTACCAGTCCTACACCCTATAGAGGGTTAATATCCAATATATACAAAGAATTCAAAAAGTTATACTACAGAGAATCAAATAATCTATTTAAAAAACTGGGTACAGAGCTAAACAAAGAATTCTCAACTGAGGAATGTCAAATGGTTGAGAAGCACCTAAAGAAATGTTCAACATCCTAAATCATCAGGGAAATGCAAATCAAACCAATCCTGAGATTCTACTTCATACCAGTTATAATGGCTAAGAACAAAATCTTAGGTGACAATGGGTGATAGATGTGGAGAAAGAGGAGTACTCTTCCATGGCTGGTGGGATTGCAAGCTGGTACAACCACTCTGGAAATAAGTCTGGAGGTTCCTTAGAAAAGTGGACATTGTACTACCTGAGGACCCAGCTCTACCACATCTTGGCATATACCCAAAATGAGCTCCAAATATAACAAGGACACATGTTTCACTTTGTCCACAGCAGCCTTATTTATTATAGCCAGAAGCTGGAAAAAAACAGATGTCCTTCAACAGAGGAATGGATACAGAAAATGCGATACATCTATACAATGGAGTAATACTCATCTATATTATATTAATAACAAAGACTTCATGAAATTCATAGACAAATGGATAAAACTAAAAACTATTCTCCTGAGTAAGGTAACCCACTTACAAAAAAGCAGACATGGTCTGCACTCACTTATTAATTTGAGATTAGCCCAAAAGCTTGGATTACCAAAGATACAATTCACAGACCACAGGAAGCTCAAAAAGAATGACCAAAGTGCAGGTGTTTCAGTCCTTTTGAGAAAGGGTAACAAAAATACTCATAGGAGAAGAAAAAAAGACAAAGTTTCTAGTAGAGACTGAAGGAAAAGCCATTCAGAGACTGCCTTGCCTGGGGATCCATACCCAGATATTATTGCTGTTGCCAATAAGCGCATGCTGACAGGATCCTGATATAACTGTCTCCTGAATGACCCTGCTAGACCATGACAAATACAGTATTGGATGCTCGCAGACAACCATTAACTGAGAACGGGGTCCCCATTGGCAGAGTTAGAGAAAGGACTGAAGGAGCTGAAGGGGTTTGCAACCCCATAAGAAGAACACTACCAACCAGTCAGAGTTCCCAAGGAATAAACCACATTCCAGAGAGTACACATGGGCAGACCTATGGATCCAGCTGCATATGTAGCAGAGGATGGCCTTGTTGGATTACAGTGAGAGGAGAAGCCCTTGGTCCTGCCAAACCTGGAACCCCCAGTGTAGGGAAATGGCAGGGTGGGGAGGAGGAAAGGGGTGGGTGGGTGGGTGGAGAAACACCCTCTTAGAAGAAGAGGGAGGTGGGATAAGATAGGGGGTTTATGGTCGGGAAACCAGAAAAGGAGATAGTATTTGAAATATAAATAAATGAAAAATATTCAATTTAGAAAGAGAAAAGAAAAAAATAAATTAAAGCCAGTGTCTAGCACATTTAGGGGGAAAAAAAGAAAGAAAAAAAATCAACAAGGAAGTGGATCTAGAAAAAGGTGGGAGAACTGAGAAAAGTGAAATAGGATGGAAATATTAACAAAATGAGACTATGTGAGCCTGATTCTCCACATACTTAAAATTTATCCAGGTTGCTGATCTCCGTCATGGATGATCTAGTTAAAAGCCTTTTTTTCCAGATGCTAGCACCTGAGCATTGCATTTTTTATGCTACAGAACTGCAAGATATATATTTCTTTATCACTCAAGTATGTCAGTGCCCTATATATTACGCTATAGTAACACAGACTGTGTCAAGACATCGTGCAGACTCAACTATTGTAAAGTCATAAAATGCCCCACAAAGTCTCTCAGTAGTTCACATTATTATGCATCTGCATACTCTTCATATTTATTCAAAACTTATGATAGGGGCTAAATGAACTGAGCAGGCATTCCTTCAGAAGAGGTTTAACTTTAGGGAATAAGCATAGATTTTCCATAGTCAAGGATACCATAATCTGTGATTAGCTTCTGGTGAAGCTCTTCCTACCATTTTGCATTTCACTGAATGATTTGAGGCAGAAGCCATGCTCTGGTGAAGAAAAGTCACCTGAGTCCGTTCCTTGACATCACTTTGTGTTATTCTGATAACAACTTGAAACACTATTTGTGTATGCCGTTGGCTTTTCTCGATTTCTGTGCTAACCCGAGGGTGTTGATAGGGTTATTCTAAGATTAATTTTATTTTGTACATACTCATTGTTTTCATTTTACGGAACTTTGGTAATTTTGCTGCCTTTATTCTAAAATCTTCATTTTATGCAGTAAATTTGACAATTTGAAAAATGGTTGATAGCTCCCCACCCCAAATGATGGCCATTTCCTAAACTCTTTGATGCTTTCAAAGGTGAATATTCTACTTTAAAACATTTTCTTAGGAGTATTGAGATAATACAGGAGTATATGCTCAAAAATAATGTAGGAATTTCTACATAAATCTGTACTTGTCCCAACATACCCTCTTTTTAAGGGAACTGAGTAGGCTACATATGAGGTGGTTCAAAGCATTTTGGACATGAAATTATTTAGGGAGAAATGCTGAGTGACTGTATTGAGGGTGTGTGTGTGCGTGCGTGCGTGCATGTGTGTGTGTGTGTATGTGTGTGTGTATGTGTGAAACCAATATGTTTTTCTATTAAAAAATTAAATTTAAAATAAAAGTGAAAAAGCTTCTAACATGTGTAACACATAGGAAGGTAACCTCAAGAAAAAAAAACTAAAATGAATAGTTAAAGGGAATATTCCATGAAAGGGTCTTTAATGACTCATTATAAAACAATAAGGATGCAGAAAACTGAAGAATTCCCAGATATGGGTAAAAAAGACTGATGTTGCTAATTGGGAAATGGAGTGACCCCACTGTGTGTTCTACATCTATAAACCAGAGGAATGTAGATCAATCAGCATGAAGGGAAAGCTGTGCATTGAGACTAACAATGGCCGCCAGCCAGTGAATTCTTAAGACAAAAATTGTGCGTCCATATTTTGTGTGTGTGTGTGTGATGGTGTGTATGCGTGTGCACACATGTATGAAAGCCAGAGTTCAATACCCGTGTCTTTGTTAAACAAGTCCTATCCCTTGTTTTTGAGTCAGGGTCTCTTGCTGAATCACAAGCATATTGATGCCTGCAGTGGCTTTCCTATGAACCTCGTGAATCCTTCTCATCCTTCTCTGCCTGGAACATCCTGACACACCTGTTTGTAAATGAAGAAATACAAAGCAGCAGAGTAAACGTGCCTTTCTTTTTGAAAATATTTACCCCAATAGTCATTTTCCATAATTAGCCACAAATATGAAAAAAGGAGAAACATACCAGATGAAAGAAGACATCTGCGTGAGCAAATGTAATGAGTTATATTAATCCTTAAAGGTTACCCCAAGTGTTGTGTTTATATTTGATTTCTATTTCTGGCAGAAACGTCAAGGTTGGAAGCTAAAGCATGTGTTGTGGGTTATCGTTAGTAAGTCATAAGAGCAGATGTGTCTGCCGCATGTCACCCAGAACATTACAAGATAGGAAGACTCATATCATTGAGAGAGCTATGTTTCCCTTGCAGGTGGTAAAAGCAGCATTTCCTTGATGAAGTGTTTCATGTTAATGCAACCAATACTCGAAATGAGGCAAGGTTGTTCCAATGAGATGATCAGACACTATGATTCCCAATAGCTTATTTGCATCTGCAGGAAGAAATCTACCCTCACCTGTTTGCCCTGTTAAAATGTCTTTAGTGGAACTGAGGGAGGGTAAAGGCTTGTCACTTATGCAATGAGATCTGGAGACAGAGCTACAGGCAACTTGGTCCCTGACTTCTCAGCTTGCATTTACTCACCTATTAAATCATAATAAGTTCTTGTCACCCCTGATTAATATGCAGAAACTGCATTCTTCCTTATTTTCCCACTGGTTCAAATACGAGAAGAATATAACTGCCAAAAAATTACAGCAGGCATCATTTTTTTTCCCTCATGTATATTGCCATCCACTAGCTCATGAAGCGGCATGAATAACAATTCTGGGACTATGAAAGAACCATAGCAAAAGTAATATCCAGGGCTGGAAAGATGGCTCAGCAGATAAAGTGCCTGCTGCACAAACCTGAGGATCTGAGTTCAGATCCCATACGTCCATGGACAAAACCATGTGTAGCCAGGTAATTTCCATTTCTGGTGAGGTAGAGGTAAGAGAATACCAGGGGATTGCTGGATGTGCAAACATGCTGAATTAGTGAGCTTCCATGAGTAATCGTGTCTCAAACATTAAAGTGGAGAATGATAGAGGGAGATTCCCACTATCAATCAATTTCTGACTTCCATATATGCACAGTCATAGGAGCAAATGTCTCACATACACACGCACACACACACACACACACACACACAAACACAAATACATACAAGTATTTATGTCATGCAGCAATTAGCAACTCTTAAATCTTGTCGAAAATAAAATCATAAATTATATTTTTCACTAATTAATTCCATAGTATATATAGTTAGAATTAGTAAAGGCTTAACCTGATTCTCTTTTCTAGTTAATGGAAAGACTCACAGCACTTTATTCATCAGGGTGGCATCGACAGTGGATAGTGGGTTCCCAATGTAGAAATAAGTTTACAGGTTACATAGTAGAAGAGACCAATTTAAGTATTAAGAAGGCAAACACATTTGTAATTTTTTAGATACTTTTTTCTTTTTATTAATGTGTGTGTGTGTGTGTGTGTGTGTGTGTGTGTGTGTGTGTGTGTAATCACATGCATGTAGGTAAACAAAAAGGTCAGAAATGGGCATCAGAGCCACTGAACTTGGAGTTACATGTGGTTGTGAGTCACCTAACTTGGGTGTTTGGAACAGAACTGAAGGAACCAAACCTCTGGAAGAACAGCAAGCACTCCTAATCCTTGGACTGTCTCTCCAGCTTGGACCACATTTTCATCTGACATTATTAGCAAACACCTGGTCAACAATAGTAACTGAAATATCATTCATGTCAAATGTGTTACATGTGATTAGTATTATATGTTATTATAACGTCATCTCTTGTGCTAAGCAAAGCTTATTATAAATATAAAGTTTGTGTTTGTCTTTTATCCAGGAACTAAATGATTAAAGGCTGGGTAGCAACACCAGATTGGAATTAAATATTCTAGAACAAGATATAAAGTGAAAGAAAGAAAGAAAGAAAGAAAGAAAGAAAGAAAGAAAGAAAGAAAGAAAGAGGAAGGAAGGAAGGAAGAAAGAAAAAGAAAGTTTCATTTAATTCAGGGTAGACTTTAATTTGCTATTCATTCTTAACACTTCTGATGCTCATTCTGCACCATTCTGCATGATGGCATGATAGGTTTTACAGCATGATAAATGTAAGTGGTTCCAGAGATAGGACCCATGGCCTCCTGCAGAGATAGGACCCATGGCCTCCTGCATGCTCAGCAAGGACCTCACTACCTGGAGCTTAGAGCTCTAAGTGAAACTAGAGGTATAGACAATGACAAACACATCTGAAAGCTGTAAGTGGGAATAGGGTTTAGTTATTTTAATGCTGTTAGTGTTGTCTTGTTTCTTCTGAAGCAAATGGCAGTCTGATTAACCAAGGGGAGATTTTCTTTAATCTATGTGGCTGTGTGTGGGTGTGTGGACATGTGTGTGCAGGAGAAGTGGTGGAGTTATAGGTGGTTGTGGGACACTGATAGGCTACTAGGCATGGAACTCAGGCCCTGTGGTTTGAACCCCCACAACTAATGGTTGTAGGTTTTAAGCCCACAATCACTGGGTAATTTTTAACTTAATCAGGTTTGTTTTTAATAGGAACTAATGAAAGTTGGATACACCACACCTGTGTAAAGTACAGGAAGTTAAAGTGGGTGTTCTTGGGTTTTTGGAAGAAAGGTTTCAAAGAGGGCCATTATAATATTTGTAGAAACATAAAAACACTTGAATCAGGAAGCACACAGTGGCCCTAGGTTCACTTATGTAATAACTGTGAATTCAGAAAAAAAAAGCTCTTAATGGAATTTAATCCATTAAAACGCACAAAAAAATAATATTTTTCATATCTCTGGAAAAACAGTGAAATTTGCTATTTCCGGCCTTTTGAAGCACATATATTTTCAACCCTGAACAACCATTGTATGAAACTTTCTCTGACTGCTACTTTTCTGATGCTTACTTACAAGCATCCTCTGGCTAATTCAGATGAAATATAAATTAGCAGCCATCCTCCTCTATGAGGTACCTTCAGTTTTATTCCAAGTCTTATGGAGAAAAACAGATAAAACAGTATGGTAACACTGTTTGATATAATCTTGAAAGGACTGGGGAGAGGAGTGGAAAGAACAGAGAATTTTATAATTTATAGTGAAAATTCCAATAGGCCAGGGTGATTGCTGGAGACTGGAACTACACATGTAAAATGCCAAATCAGAGAAAAGTGTAGGCAATCTGGCCAGCTAAAGAAATGCCTTTCTTCTTTCTTTCCTTCTTTCTTTCTATCTTTCTTTCTTTTCCTTTCCTTTCCTTTCCTTTTCTTTCTATCTTTCTTTCTTTCTTTCTTTCTTTCTTTCTTTCTTTCTTTCTTTCTTTCTTTCAGTGTGTTCTGACAAGGCATTCTACCTTTCTCTGGTAGAAGAAAAAGACATTCCTGAAAAATTGTAGGAGGAACAGAGGAGTAAATGAAGTCTTGAGGTTCTGAGAGAATGCTTTTTGACATGTCACAATGATGTCAAGGACCCAAACCTAAAACCTGTGAACCAATCACAACACTCCCCTCCCAACACACACACTCAGAGAAAGGCTTAGAGGGACAACAATGCCTGGGTGGGGCTAAGTCAACATTGAGTGCAAAAAAAAATGCCCACCATAACTTTCTCCTCTGGATTTGTATGGCCTGAAGACTGCTCCCTTAAAGACTGCTCCTACCAAGATTAGCTAAACCTGCTTCCTTGATTCTGTTGTATACCAAGAGGTAGCACTGCCCCTTTGGTTAGATGTGTGTTATATATCCACACCTCGCTTCAACAGTATATAATAAATATGCCTCAGTATCTTCATTAAAGACCCCAGTCCACCAGGTCCCAACTTTTCAGTTTGTCTGTTTTCTTTATTCCCTCGTAGCCTCAGATAATCATAGATCTTGAATTATGAAAGGAGTAGTAGTCCTTTGAAAACAAAGTAGTTGCTATAGATTTACACCTGCCTCACACATGGAAATAAATATAAGATTCACTATTAGTGAGTAAACATAGTCAGACTAAAGAACATGGCCTTGAAAGCTAAAAATAACTGAATGTTTATATAAGTAATGAAGTTTACAGTAAGATGTGTGTTCTGTGAAGAGAAAACAAAGAGTTACTAACATCAAGCAGACAGACAGCATCATGTTACAAAGACACAGAGGTGCTCAGAAAAAAAATCCAGAACAAGTTATTTCATGGCTGTGACATATCACTGAAAGTAACTACATTTATTTTGCTGAGCGGCTAAATTGAAATACTGAAACAATTATTGGGAGATAGATGAGTGTGTTTTTCATCAACCTGGGAAGAGTTACTTTTGCATTGTAATTAATTAATTATCATCCATGAATGCCATATTCTATAAGAAGAAAATAGACCAACGACAGCAAAAAATAACAAATAAATTTGTTATGTACAATTCTCTCTTCCTGCAACTTCTTCATGGGGATTTCACTCAGCGTAGAGAGTTCCAGTGAAAGACACCACTGCACATTCCTGTAACATGTTTTTTCACCATTCTTCACAGCCTAGCAAGCATCCAGCTCACCCGGAATTTTTAAAGGTAAAGATCACAAGGCTAAGACATGAGAAAAAGAAAGGCCACACTGGTTCCAACTGGGAAGAAGATTCGAACTAACTGGGTAAAGGAAATGGTGCCTATTACAACTTAAAAATGGTGTTCCATCAGTCTTTCAAAGGCCAAGAACTAGCCTACGTATGTGTACTCAGCTCTGAATACATAAGGACCCTCACCTCCCATAAGATAAGTTTAATAGCAGAGGGCACACTATAAACAAATTTGACCTAAAAATAATTACCCATATCAAGAATTAATGATCATTAAAACACTCAAACAATGTCAAAACCTGACTATGGTTGTTGATCCTTGTAGCTAGATATGCACCTTAAGAAGAATTAGGAAAGTCCTCCTAGGAGGAAATAAGACTGGTAGGTCACTATGGATTCAGTTGTATTCAGATAAAGGTTTTCTTCTCACAGGAACTGAACTTGTCACCGTTATGAATGGCTTCTGCTTCTTTCCTGCCTTGTTTAGTAGTCAATGATTCTGTTCCATTCTTTCAGCTTGGAGAAATTGTATTTGCCCCCTGTCCTTTCTATTTTCTAGAAACCATGTCCAAGTAGGTGAAGAGTTACTCAACTTTGCAACAGTTAATACTCACATTTGATCCTTCTCTTTCCTTTTTTCTTCCTTCCTTTCTTTTTTTTCCTTTCTTTTTTTTCCTTTTTCTGTCTGTCTCTCTGTCTCCCTCTTTTCTTGGCAGTCTTCTCCTAAATTTTCAGCATCCCTCTTAGGTGAAGGAATTGTGTAAGGGAGAGTAGGCACACTCGTACATCTCAGCCATGGGGTTATTTTCTTCATTTGTTGGACTCCTTAATGCTTCTAAGACACTCTGTGGTATCTACTATAAAAATCATACCAAGATTGTGTGCAGATATACTATCTTTCCCTGCTTGGCTCTCCCTTGCACTCAGAATCCAATTTGTAAGGACTGAGCTTCTCTGTCATCCCTTTCCTTCCTCCCCTCCCAGTTCAGACATGGGGACTACAATTATGTTCAGCTGCAGCTGTGGTAACTCAGATAAGGCCCACAACCAAGGATGACATGAATGTCCTCATTGTTCAGTAAAAAGCTCAAACTTTTAAGCGTAGAATCCACCCCCCTATGCCTGTTTTCTGACTTTTTTCAAGGAAGTTAAACTGTTGTTATATTGCCATTTTAACACTAAGGTTCTACAGCTGTAATTGGCAACAAGATGCACCCAATAAAAGGGTTGTGTTGTCACTAGAATAGAAAGTCAGAGTAAAATCTTACCTACAAATAACAGAGGGAAAAATGGGTCTCGAGAGATGTTTGGCAATAAGAGAGCTTTCAGAGGATTCTGGTTCAGTTCCCAGGTTCTACATCTTAACTGCCTGTAACTTTAGCTCCAGAGAATCTGCCACTCTTTTCTGGCTAACACGGATACACAGACTCAGATATATACATAAATAAAAATAAGAATTTATTTTTAGGAAAGCAAAAACAAAACAAAACAAAAGAATTAAAGAGTAAAAAATCAACGCACTAGTGATATTTTTTAAGATTTTTATTTTTTGACTAGTGTAAATTCATTTCTATAAGGTTAATTAAATAAATTTGTTTGTTTATATAGTTATTCAAATATCTGTAAAAGTTAAAAATAATCCTTATTTAATTCAGAAATGTTAATAGTTCATATTAATATGCTGGCTTTAAATGTGATACACCAGTTTCATACAGAGTTGGTGAAGGTTTTAATGCCATTTGTTTATTTTGTGCATATGTGCATATATAGACTGGGGCACAGTAGTGGAGGTCAGAGGATGGCTTGTTGGCGTTTGCTCTATTCTTCCACCATGTGGGTTCAGGAACTGAATTCAGGGTCACAAATGACAATCTCCTTCATCCACTGAGCCTTATCTTTGGCCATGATGGAGATACTTTATATTCAACCTTATGAAATGTTTTTTGAAATTAGCAATTTGCCTTAACTCATATGTTATTATAATTATGTTTTAACTATTCACTTTTTAGATATCTACAAAATAGAAGTTCTATCTGTGAAAGAAAATAAAGAATTCAAGTTATGTATATAGTGATGAAGTAGAACATTTGAAGGCATGGAATGCCAGCAGAAATGGAATAATGTGAACTGAATATGACACATCAGGATGGACTCTGAAATAATCTAAACTAACTAGAGCTATCTTAAAGCTACAACTCCATTCTGAATTTAAATATGCTTTAAAAGGACAAAAAGAATTTGTTTATCTCAGCTCACCCTAACTTGGGAGGCACATAGAGTTGAGAGTTAAAGATTATTGCATTTTACTAAAAGACTAAAAATATAGAAATGTGATAAACAGAAAATAAACAGTATATTAATATGTAGGTGATGGATAGAAAAACATACAAATAATAAATGATAGATAAATAGACAGAGGATGGATAGATGATAGATAAATGATAGATTTATAGATAGATAAATACATAATAGATGATATATGACATAAATTGATGGTAGATTTATAGATAACAGTAAGATGGATGATAAAAGATGTAGATGGACAAGTACATGTCAAATACATATATATATATATATATATTGCAGCATTTAATACTTACACTTGTTCCTCCTCTTTCCTTCCTTCATGTCTCTCTCTCTCTCTCTCTCTCTCTCTCTCTCTCTCTCTCTCTCTTTCTCTTGTGTGTGTGTGTGTGTGAGAGAGAGAGAGAGAGAGAGGTGATCATAAAATAGATTGCACAAATAGGCAGATAGATACCAGTAATAGAAAGAGGAAAATTGTGTTGAAGGGATTTTAAGAAGGGAAGGAGGAGGAGGAGGAGGAGGAGGAGGAGGAGGAGGAGGAGGAGGAGCAGAAGAAGAAGAGGAAGAAGAAGAGGAAGAAGAAGAAGAAGAAGAAGAAGAAGAAGAAGAAGAGGAAGAAGAAGAAGAAGAAGAAGAGGAAGAGAAGAGGAAGAGGAAGAGGAAGAGGAAGAGGAAGAGGAAGAGGAAGAGGAAGAGGAAGAGGAAGAAGGAAGAAGAAGAAGAAGAAGAAGAAGAAGAAGAAGAAGAAGAAGAAGAAGAAGAAGAAGAAGAAGAAGAAGAAGAAATTGTGATGTAAGTGCAGATAGAATAAGTATGTATGGTAAGGATCCCTACTTTTTGAAATTCCATGTATCTTACAGTCTTCTGCAGATCCAAATATCCAAATATTGAGGTTTTGATGAAATATTAGCTTATCACAGGTAAGACTAATGAGTTTGGCATTTTCCACACAATATATCTTCTACTTAACACAAGACACAGTGTAGAACTGTCCATAAAACTGCACAGATGAAAACACCATTAACACTGACAGCATCAGTGTACCCACAGCTCATGTTTCTTCTTCAAGTAAAATACATTTTAATTATTTGTTTTAGCAGAGAAATCAGTCATGGTTTACTGAGTATTGATGTTTTCAAATTAAAGATTATATATTCATCATAAATATTGAACATATTTGCATGTGACTTGGTCAAAAGCAAATATTAACACTTGGTTACTGAGTTACATCAAATATCCCATATACACACATGGATTTGTATGAGACTGAGATGTGAGTGCTCTGTTCTTCTACTGCTGGAACACACTGGTCGACATCAGCTCAGAGTAGCAAAACTCCTTTCCCTCAGCTCCTCCATCAATGATTTCCACTGGTACCCAGTCCCTTGTGACCCCCATTCTCCCTCATCTCTCTCATAGATGTATACTTTATCAGCTAGGATATACAGTGATGGATGACATGGGGATTTTGTCTAAGTTTAGATCACCTTAATTTTATATTATCCAAATACATTCATTTACCTTTGTTTCATGACTTAATTTTTCTTTAGAGCTGAGTAGAATTCCAGACTGTATATACAGTCTGTTCATGTGTTGATCCACATCTAATCTGGTTTCGTTTTCTTGCCCTAAAATTTACACTAAGGTCTGTGCAGTAGCTGATCCAAAAGCTTGGAACTTCCTGATTTAGGGAACTATTTCTGTGTCTCTTCACAACAGGTGTTTTTGGATCTTCCCTAGCTCCCTTGATACTACGTATGAGTCACGATTATGAACATAACAAATACTATCCCATGTCCCTAGAATGCTCTTTATTCCTAACATGACTTATTCAACACTACAATTCAATGAGAATATGTCAGAAGCCCAAATCATATGAGATGAGCACCAGATAGTTGAATATAAAATAATGCATTTGGAGAAAGGGAGAAAGATAGCTGGGTTTAATGTACTAGTCTAAAATGTTTCAAATAAGTTGTGTTGTTCTTTTGTTTGGCTGGGGTTTTGTTTTGTTTTGTTTTGTTTTCATTTGCTCTCATTTTTGACACAGTCTCTTACTATCCCAGTTTGGAAAAGAAAACCTTGAACTCCTTAATCCTCTTGCATCCATCTGCTAAATGATTGGATTACAGATGTGCATCACCATGCATGGTCTATGCTGTGCTACAGATGCGGCTTCATAATGCTACCACCAAAAGAGACACACACACACACACACACACACACACACGCAGACACACATATCAGTTCCTTTCCCCATTTGTAGTTGACTAAATGTTAGGATTTTAAGTTAATAATTTGTTAATTCAGGGTTACTTTTGCCTCTGAAGCTGGACAAACATTTTGACTAAACAACTTTGGTAATTTTGGGCTACAATCTGTAATAACAGTGAATTTAAAGATACTTAAAATATCTAAGGCTGTAGCTATTCACCTGTAGATATATAACATGAATATGTGATGCTTAAGGGAGGCATAAACACAAACATACATTTGCACATAAAACTGCTGTGCTGTATACACTTTATTGAATATATAATACTTTATTTCCACAACAATTAATCTCACCATTTTATTCCAATCCAATTTTACATTAAAATGTCAATTTTGATCAAGTATATTAGTTATCAGCATGTCAATGAGCAGTAATCTGTTGGGAAAATATTGGGCTGAAAACAATTTTAAACCCTCATGCCCAGATATACTGTTAACACTGATAACTATATCATTTATAGTAATCAATCTGAGGGTTAGTATGAGGATCTAAGAATTGCTTTTCTTTGCTTTAAGAATTTATTCCTATTTTAAGTGCATAAGTGTTTGCCTCCATAGTATTTGTGTCGTGGTTTGAATGTGCTTAAGCCATGAGAAATGGCACTATTAGAATGGGTGGCTTTATTAGAAAAGTTGTATACTTGTTGGAGGAATTGTCCCACTGTGTAGGCAGGTTTTGAGGGCCCCAACTGCTCAAGCTGTCAGTGCAGAAGAGACATTCTTTCCTGTTTGCAGTAATATCAAAATGTAGAACTCTCAACTCCTTCTCAAGCACAATGTCTGCCTTCCTGCTGCTATACTTCACACCACAATGAAAAAGTACTGAACCTTTGAAACAGTAAGCCAGCCTCAATTAAATGTTTATCTTTATACAAATGCATTGGTCATGGTGTCTCTTTAGAACAATGAAAACCTAACTGAGACAGAAGCTAGTACCAGGGACTAGGGTATTGCTGTGATAGTCCCGATCATATTTTTGTTTGGAGGTTTGTAGATTTTGGGACTTTGTAAAGCAATGAAATGTGTTAGTGGGGCTTGTTGAGCCATATGAGTAAAAATATGAAAAACAGTGTTCCTGAGGGTGTTTTGAACTGTGGGATCATAGCTCAAGAGGATTCAGAGGAGAATTTTAGTTTGTGGCCTAGAGGTCTCTAGGTGAAGAATGTGGCTGTTTTTTTACCCCTTTCTTGGGATTCTCCCTGAGGCTAAGGTGAAGAGATTCAGATTAATTGCATTAACAAGGGAAGGTTCAGAAGAGTCCAGCATAGATTTCGTCCTCTGGTTCACTATTATGAAGGGCATCTTGATCAAAAGTAGTAAGCTGAGGAAGAAAAAATACAAAATGCATGGTTTAAGTATTAACAGGGCACCAGGAAGTAGAATAGAGCTGAATCCTGTGTTCAAAGGGATAAAAAAAAATTGTGTGGTGACCTCAGGGCAAGATTCCACTTAGATAAGCTTAATGTTTATTTATTGTGCTCCCAATTGAATATGGGATAGCTATATATAAGCACTAGTATAACCTGGTTATTATTTATATTTGACCTTTAATCTAGAAAAAAAAACTACAATTCAGAAATGGAGGGCACACCAGATAGCCAGATCTTTAGACTAGAAGACACAGTCTTTTGATCCAAACCTTGACATAGAATAGCACAAGTTTTTTATTTGGAACTTGAAGCATAGTTGCTATGAAAAACTTAGGTCCACATATGACGGTAAATGCCTTTACTTTTTTAAATTATTAATGTTTTATTTGTTTATTTTGTATATTTACGTTTCAAATGTTATTCCCCTTCACAGTTCCCTCCAAAAGCCCCTATTCCACTCCCTCGCCCCTGTTCATATGAGGGTGTACCCCCACCCACCAACCCACTCCCACCTCACCACCATAGCATACATCTATGCTGTGGCATCAAGCCTTCACAGGATCAATGAACCCTCCCCCCCCCATTGATGCCAGACAAGGACATCCTCTGCGACCAATGCAGCTGGAGCTGTGAGTCCCTCCATGTGTATACTTTGGTTGGTGGTTTACTACTGGGAAGCTCGGATGGTGGGGGGCGATTGTAGGGGACTGGTTGGTTAATATTGTTATTCTTCCTATGGGAATGCAATTCCCTTCATCTCCTTCAGCCTTTCCCCTAACTCCTCCATTGTGGTCTCCATGGTCAGTCCATGGAAAATATGGAAGAAATGGACAATTTTCTAGTTGGATACCAGGTATAAAAGTTAAACCAGGATCAAACAAACCATCTAAATAGTCTCATAACTCCTAAAGAAATTAAAGCAGTCATTAAAATTCTCCCAATGAATAAAAGCCCAGGAACAGATGGTTGTAGTGTAGAATTCTATCAAACCTTCATACAAGATCTCATACCAATGCTGTGCAAACTATCCTACACAATAGAAACAGAAGGAGCACTACCCAATTCCACCTATGAAGCTACAATTATGCTTATACCTAAACAGCACAAAGACCCAACAAAGAACGAGAACTTCAGACCAATTTCTGGTAGGAAAATCTATGCAAAAATACCCCCAAAAAATTCTTGCAAACAGAATCCAAGAACAGATAATGAAAAAGTAGGCTTCATCTCAGTGATGCAGGGTTCAATATACAGAAATCCATCAACATAGTCCACTATATGAAAATACTCAAAGGAAAAACACACACACACACACACACACACACACACACACACACACACACGATCATCTCATTAGATGCTGAGAAAGCATTTGACAAAATTCAACACCACTTCATTTTAAATGTCTTGGAAATATCAGGAATTCAAAGGCTGTACCTAAACATAGTAAAAGCAATATACAGCACACCAATAACCAACATCAAACTAAATGGAGAGTAATTTGAAGCTATCCCAGTAAAATCAGGAACTAGATCTCTCCCTACCTATTCAATACAGTACTTGAAGTCCTAGTAAGAGAAATAAGACAACCAAAAGAGGTCAAATGGATACAAATTGGGAATGAAACTGAATATATCACTATTTGAAGATGATATGATAGTATACTATAGTGACTCCAAAATTTCAACCAGAGAACTCCTAAACCTGATAAACTTCAGCAAAGTGGTTGGACATAAAATTTATTCAAACAAATAAGTATCCTTCCTCTACTCAAAAGATAAACTGGCAGAGAAATAAATTAGGAAATGGCAGCCTTCACAATAGTCACAAATAATATAAAATATCTCGGGGTGACTCTAACCAAGCAAGTGAAAGATCTTTATGACAGAACTTGAAGTCTTTGAAGAAAGAAAGTGAAGATCTCAGAAGATGGAAAGATCTCCCATGCTCATGTATAGGCAGGAATAATATTGTAAAAACAGCCATCTTGCAAAAAGCAATCTATAGATTCAATGCAATCCCCATCAAAATTCCAACTCAATTCTTTATAAAGTTACAAAGAGCAATTTGCAAATAACAAAAAAAAGTGTGATGGTTTGCATATGCTTGGCCCAGGGAGTGGCACTAGTAGAAGGTGTGGCCTTGTTGGAGGAAGTATGTCACTGTGGGGGTGGGCTTGGAGAACCTCCTCCTAGCTGCCTGAGGATGCTCAGTCTATTCCTTGCTTCGTTCAGGTGAAGATGTAGAACTCAGCTCCTCCTGCATCATGCCTGCCTGGATACTGCGATGCTGCCATGCTTCTGCCTTAATGGTACTAGACTGAACTTCTGAACCTGTAAGCCAGCCCCAATTAAATATTGTCCTTTTATAAAATTTACATTGGTCATGGTGTCTCTTCACAGCAATATGACCCTAACTAAGACACCAAGGATAGCGAAAACTATCTTCAACAATAAAAGAACTTCTGTGGGAATCACTTTCTCTGATCTCAAGCTGTATTACAGAGCAACCATGATAAAAACTATATGGTATTGGTACAGAAACCAGCAGGGAGATCAGGGGAATAGAATTGAAGACCCAGAAATGAACCCACACACCTATGGTCACTTGATCTTTCCCTAAGGTGCTGAAACCATCTAGTGTGAAAAAGATAGCATTTTCAACAAATTATGCTGGTTAAACTGGAGGTCAGCATGTAGAAGAATGCAATTCTACCCATTCTCAATGCCCTTTACAAAGCTTAAGTCAAAGTGGATCAAGAACTTCCACATAAAATCAGATGCATTCAAACTATTAGAAGAAAAATTCAGGAAGGACCATGAACACTTGGGCACTGGGGAAACTTTGGTGAACAGAACAAAGAGTTATGCCCTAAGATTAAGAATCGACAAATGGAACTTCAAAAAACTACAAAGCTTCTATTATGAAGGGTGTCATTTCCCCAATTTCTTTCTCAGCCTGTTTATCTTTTGTGTAGAAGAAGGCTACTGATTTGTTTGAGTTAATTTTATACCCAAACACATTGCTGAAGTTGTTTATCAGGCTTAGTAGTTCTCTGGTGGAACTTTTGGGGTCACTTAAGTATATTATCATATCTGCATATAGTGATATTTTGACTTCTTCCTTTCCAACTTGTATCCATTTGGCTTCCTTTTGTTGTCTAATTGTTCTGGCTAGGATTTCAAGTACTAAATTGAATATATAGGGAGAGAGTGGGCAGCCTTGTCTAGTTCCTTATTTTACTGGGATTGCTTCAAGTCTCTCTCCATTTGGTTAGATGTTGGCTACTAGTTTAATGTATATTGCTTTTACTATTTTTAGACATGGGCCTTGAATTGCTTGTCTTCCAGTAAATTTGTCCTGATGTTAGAACTTTGTCACTTTTGTAATCAGCATTTTTAAAAGGCATATCATTTCAATTTCCTCTTAAATCATTCATTTTAATTCTGACATTAATCAGTGGTACCAGTATTAAATATGAGACTTAATACTCTATAGACATTCTGTCATGCCACCATGTCCTCAGCCTTCTTTTTGTTGCTTTTTATTTTTAAAACAGAATCTCCAGGAGTTTGGGAGAAGATCTCTCATATTTTGTCAGGTTGGACTTGAACTCACTTTGTATAGCCACGGAAGGCCTTGGATTTGAAATCCTCTAGCATCAGCTCCCCAAGTGGCTGGGAAGTCTAACAATAATATTAATTTTCTTCATGATTGTTCTATACCCAATTTCAATGAATTCTACTATGATTATTGTATCACTTATTTCCTCTCATTTACTTATATGGGCTTTGTTTGCTTTTTATTTTCTTTGCATTTTATTGTTTATTTTTACTTTTATGGATTTTGTTTTATTGTTTCTTTAACTTTTATTTATATACTATTTTGCTGTTAAGTGTGTGTGTGTGTGTGTGTGTGTGTGTGTGTGTGTGCATGCCTGTTTGTCTGCTTATCTGTATGTCTAAGTGTCTGTGGATCTGTGTACCTGTGTGCCTATGTGTCTGTGTATGGTATTTTAACATGAATTTAGGTTCCTTGCATGTGTTTCTTTATCTCTGCGTATGGTATATTAATCTCTCGAACTGGATTTGGAGGAACTTGTATGCCTCAGAGCTTGGGCACTGGGAATCCAAACTCAGGTCTTCTTCTAGAGCAATTTACTCACTTAATAATAAAAACATCTTTCCAGGCACTAATTTTTATCTTTAAACTTGTTTGTGAAGCAATGACTTTCAATATGCATTTCAATACAAAGTTTGTCAAACTTACTCTCTGTCCTCCTCCAGTCAAGGTTTCTCTTTATGTACTTCTCAGGCTCTCCTACATTCAAAGTGTTCCTACATCTAACTTCTGGGACCTAAAATTACAGGCGTGAGCCACAAGGCCTAGCTTTGCTTTTCAGAATCTGAAGGTAAAAAGTCGTATTACTGATTTGACAAGTGTAGAATTTTTTCAGATAATCAGAGAAAAATGCATATTTTTTTAAGAACACAGGGAAACCTTTACAGCCCTAACCCCATGGTAGATCAGAAAACAAGTTCTAATAAATTAAAGACACTTCAGATCACACCAGTAGCTTTCAATTTACTCAAACCAGAAATCAATAACAGATTGATATGTAATAATAAAGAAATTTTGAAATGTTAACCCTCAATTCCTAGACAATTGGAGATCATTTATGCACCATATCATGACATTAGTGTAGCCTCAAAATCAGTTTTCTCTAACAAATCTTGGCTAAGATGCAGTAATCAGACATCAAACTTCCTTAACAGAGTTAACTAATGTTGTCCAATAGAGTAACACTATGTATATAAACCACAGCCCAGGACATATCTGATGCTCAGAAGAAGTTGACCAAGAAAAATTTGAATCCATATTTTTAAAGTACTTTTTTCATTAAGATTTTGCTTTCTTTTCTTTTTCTTTCTTTGTTTTCGTTTTTTGTTTTGTATTGGTTTGTTTGGTTTTGTTTTGTTGTTGTTGTTTTGGTTTCTTAGGTTTTTGTTTTTGAGAGACAATGAAAGGAAATCAATTTGAATGGGTATTGAGATGGGGAGTGTGGTGATTTGAATGATTGGCCCATGAGAAGTTGCACTATTAGGAGGTTTGGCCTTCTTGGAATAGGTGTGGCCTTATTGGAGGAAGTATGTATGCATCCATTGAGTGTTCTCCTTCTCAAGTTCTGTCCAGTGTGAAAGAGATAACCTCTCCTATTTGCCTTCACGTCAAGACTCTTAGATCCTTCTCCATCATCATGTCTGTCTGGATGCTACCATGTTTTCTTTAGTGATAGTAATGGACTGAACCTCTAAAACTGTAAGCCAGCCCCATTTAAATGTTGTCCCTCATAAGATTTGCTTTGGTTGTGGTGTCTCTTCACAACAATGGAAACCCAAACTAAGACGTGCAGAATCTGAGAAGGTTTCTCTGGGGAAAAATATATTTTTGGTAATAAACCTAACCTTTAGTAGCTGAGCTATCTTTCCAAGCACAGTGTGTGGAATATGCACAAAAAATACTGTACGAACTTTTAAAAATAAGATAATCTAAATAAAATGTGTCCAAGTATAAAACAAAAAGATTTCTTTGCAATTAGGTGCATTCATGTATGTCTGTTGGGAGGTATATGAATATGAGAATAGCTGCCTGTGGGAAACTGAAAAGAGTGACAGAGCTCTAGTAGCTAGAGTTCCTGGAGGTAATAAGCTAACTGATTGTGATGCTCAGGACCACACTCGGGTCCATAGTGAGACAAGCAAGCACTCTTAGCAGAGCGAACAGTTCCCCAGCCCCCCGAAATATTAGCAGCTTCTCTATCCCGAGGATCACTGGACGTCAACACTTTCACTGCCTCTTCTTTGTATCACCATGAGAGAATACTACTGAAAAACAATGAAAATGCTGCACACAGAAGCACAAGGGGGTTATGTGATGTTTTCTACAAAGATGGTAGACAGTGCAGCCATTTTTGAATTCACACTCATTCACAGAATATTTTAAACGCCACTAGGAAGACTATTTATTAGATAACGTAGATGAGAAATTTTTGGCAGATATTCTGCATCTGATATACGAATTTGAAGCTTTCATAATAGAGAAAAATTATCCTGTGCATATCTGCATGTATGTAACAAAATAGGATTCAATTCAGGCTATTGTTTTACTTCACTGGTAAAGATATTCTGTTTGATCATTGTGTCTTTTGTTTATGTAAGTGTCTAAGGCTTCAAGATTCAGCCCCAGAGATCCTCCTGTCTCTGAATCTGCAGTCCTGGGATGACAAGCAAATACCATCTTGCCCAGCTTTTTTAACACATACTGTAAAGAAAAGCTCAGGTCCACATACTTGTGCATTAAGCACTTTATGAGCTGTAGTGACTGTTCTCTCTCAACCATCCATCCCTTCCTCTAGATAAGGGCCATGCAGCGTACTTTGTAAAGCAGACACTCTCTGCAGTGAATTTCTATTAAATACATTATTTAATATTCACACATGTATATAATGTGTTTGCATCCAATCCAATCATTGCCTTTCTTCCATTTTTTCCCTATCTCAACTTTACTACTATCTCCCAAATTCATTCATATTCCCTCATTTATATTCTGTCTTCCTAGCCCTCTCTTCTTTACCCAATCCATATCTTAGTACTGAAAAAGTCTAGTTAGAATTGTTTGTATGCCCATGGTTGTAGAACTATGCACTGAAGGATGGGTAGCCCCTTAGGGCCCACATCTTTAATAAAAAGTGCCTGGCTCTCTCCCTATAGATATCAACTGTCAATAGTTTCTCAGATAGGGTTAAGACTTCACAAACTTCTTCCCAACTCATGTTGGAATTTGTCTTACACAAGTCTTGTACATGCAGGCCTCCATAGATCTCAGAAGACAGCTTTCTGCCTCTTCTTTCTTCTTAAGTAATGTTACTGTTTTTTATTTGACCTAACTTTACCCTTATGTTAACCATAACCCTTTCTTGATTAGCTCAGTAAGAAATATTATCTATTGCTTTCTACAAAGGCTCTCTAAAACAGAAACAAACCAAATGAACCAACTGGAGACTTTGAAATTTAGTGCAGGTGATTCACAGGTATGACTGATTGTCAATGTTCACTGGTAAGTCTTCTCTTGCTATATCTGTCACTTTCTATTGAATGTTATTGCAGTTGTTTTAAAACTCATTCAAAGTGAGACTCCGTTTGAATATATAGACATCATCAATTAACTCAAGATATTAGTCATAAGCCCTAGGGCACAATTTGTTGTTGTTTATTTGCTGTCTTAATGTTCCCCCCTCTCCCCCTCTCCTCTGTGTGTGTGTGTGTGTATGTGTAAGAGTGAAGCATGCACATGTGTGTGTAAATAAACATGTTCATGCACATTTGTGGCATCTTGCTCTGTGACTTTTCACGTTACTCCTTTGATACAAAGTTTCTCTGTGAACTGGAACTTGGATGGTAGCCAGGTAACCCCAGAAGACCTCTGGTCTCTAGCTCCCACAGTACTAAGTCTTTAAATTTGCATGCTGTCACAATCAGCTTTTTGTGTGTGTGCTAGAAATTTAAACTCAAGTCCTCACAATTTCAGAAAAAGTGCTTGTTCCCCTAAGCCATCTGCCCTGCACTGAAATGTTTAATATGCATCAAGGTAGAGAACCAATATATATTACATTACTGTGTTTAATATATATATATATATATTATACATATATATGTATATATATATATATATATATATATATATATATATATATTCTGGTTTTGTTGGACACCCAGTTTTGATGTGTGATATTCTTCTGGAAATTTTCTTATGAGAACATATTTTGCGGAAGCAGGCATATGAGATATGAGAGTATATTTTGCTGATAACAGATGTGTGAATTTGGGGAGGGGCTTTCTGGAGATTATGTGATGCTTTGTTGGAGTAGACACATGAGAGGACATGTGATACTTGGAAACAGTGTAAGTAAAGCCCAAAAGATTGTGGATTGATCCTCCGGCATTGTTTCTCCTTGCAAGTTTCATCTGATGGCTCATCTGAAAGCATTGGCTCACCATGCTTTCTTTGCTGATCTTCACTTGTTGAGTCTTTGTAGAGAGAAATGCACCAAAGAGCTTCTGGTGGTGTTCTTATGCTGACTGGTGGAACAGTTTCTTCTAGATCACAACATTGTTGCTGATTCACATTTGATGTTTTACTAGTGGACTGTACTGCTGATAATGAAGACTGTAATAGCCCCAAAGTACTGCTTCATGCCTCCCTTGTCTTATTAACCATCTTCATCCCTTTATTAAACATTTATTAAAGTAGGTTTTGAAAAGTATAAGCCTATAGTATATATTACATATACTGTTGTCCCACGCACGACCTCGCCAGCAAGAAAACACGCGGGGACATACGAATCCTTGCGGCAGCAAAACTTTTATTGAAATCTTAAGGAGAGCCCCGCGTGCCTGCATGGTGCGGCTTATATACACCCTAGCGTGGCGCATCCACACCTGATTGGTCGCTTACCCATGATCTCATTAGGCACGCCCTGGAGTGGGCAAAGACCTGGCACGAAGGCACTCTTGCACATGCGCACAGTTAACTTCCTGAAAGGAAGTCGGCTGACGCAGCGGAGGCCAGCGCCATCTTGTAATGGCAGAAGCTATCCTGGCCTTCCACGTGGGTCCCAGCGGAAGCTAGCGCCATCTAGTGGTGGCGAATGTTAAAGCGGCACTCTACATACTGTAGGCTTATATTATACACACACATATATGTATATATACATATATACTATACATTATATATATATGTATTATATAAATATATTTAATTCTAAACAAGGCCTGGGTATCCTTTCAGAGGCTGATAACACTCACTAAACATTAAACAGGGTTGGTTTAGGTATCTACATAAACACCTAACTAGCCTGGACCCCTCAGCTCACCAATATTCTTAACCCCATTGTGTCCCTGTTGGCATAACTCACTTGTATTATCTTAACTTGCCTCTCTCACAGAGACAGTCTGTGAGAAAATGTTAATTACTTCCTAATTATACTTAGTGGCTTTGGTTTTAGAAAATTTTTGTCTAGTGAGCAATAGCAAACAAGAACAAGAACTTCCATTCTAGAATCCAAACTGGCTCTATTTTCTTTCTCCCAGCATTTTCAAATGTTACTGAACAGTGTAAAAACACATAAATAAAATCTTATAAGAGAAAAAATAAAACTACCATATGTCAAATTGGAAATAACAGTGAAAATAAACACCTAAGTCACAGCGTCTTCCCCTTGCTCTTAGTCAAAGAGGTCTAGAAGTAAACAAGAAATTTTCCTGCCAGTGCTTTCATTTTCCTGTGATTTCTTTTCCAATTGTGTTCTCTCCTAACGAAAAGACAAAAAAACAAGAATGAAAATAAACAGCTATGTTTCTTGAAAACTGATTGACTCTGTGGTCATGGACAGGAAAAACTTCAACACAGACTTAGAAAATACTATTATTCACAGAATGCAAGGATTATTTTCAGGGTGCCTGAAGGGTGTTAAGTAATATAAAAAAGACAAAGGGCCCACATGAAAGCCACTCATGCTGGCTGATCTGTGAATGTGTTAAATTAATAATAACAGTGTGGTACAAAACCTCATATCTAATGCAAATAAATTCAATAGTTGAAAGGCTATGATTTCATAGAGATACCCCAAAGTGAAAATTTCATGGTATTTATTATATTTATTTCAGAATGAAAAT
Organism: Rattus rattus; assembly: GCF_011064425.1. Lineage (NCBI taxonomy): Eukaryota > Metazoa > Chordata > Mammalia > Rodentia > Muridae > Rattus > Rattus rattus. Next base: position 15,297,122 of record NC_046163.1, on the reverse strand, counting down.
AGGGAAGTGTCCCTGTGTGAGTTCATAAACCTTCTTTTAATTATGCATTTGTTTACACTTGGCTAGTGTGTGCTTAGCGAAAGTGGAGAAAGATGAATGTGTGTGGCAGAGTATGCCAATAATCCTGGGGAGGTAAGTCCTTATACCAAGAACAGAAAAGAGAAGAAAATCACCACCAAGGTCATCTGAGTTAAATGTGCACACACAAAGTCTGAGTGTGTCACAAGTTAGTGAATTTTCTATACATTTTACAGAGGAGCATTGCCATATAAAGTCAACCCTTCACTCAGCAAAAGAAGTAACTTCTTTGTTTCTTTCGTTATCTGTGGAGGAGGGATAAGAGAGGATTCATATTTAAAAATTTGTATGTATTTTTATTTATGTGTATGTATGTGCTTGCACACACACTGCTGCCTGTGAAGACCAGAAAGGGGTCTTAGATCTCCTGAAGCTTGAGTGACAGGTCATTGTCAGCTACTTGGTAGTAATGCTGGAATGTCAACACCAGCCCTCTATATAATATTTAAACAGCAGGTAACCTTAACTTCTTAGACATCTTTTCAGCCCCAATTTTATTTTTTGTCCTTTGAGACAGAGTCTCCATTTTGCTTAGGTTTCCTTCCTTGAACTCTGAACTCTCTAGCTACAGAGGACCTGGATCTCTCCTCATCTTGTCTCTGCCTCCTATGTGCTGGAATCACAGGTGTGTAGCACACACCAGGGAAGAGGAAACTTTTAAGGACCTATTCTTTCCCAGTAAGTTGGAACACAGTATCATTTCTCTTGTAGTCATCCCTAAGAAGGGAAAGCACAGTGAGTTATGTTCTAGTCATCAAACCCATGTTCCTAATAATTAGAGAAATGTTACCTCAGAACTAGTTTTTAAAGTATGTTAAGGAGCTGAAGTTTGTAGGTAAATATTTATCAATTAAGAGTGAGAACTTGAGCTCTGGTCCCCGTGCAAAAGGTCAGACAATGGAGAGAGAGTGTAATCTCAGGTCTGGCAAGGTGGAGGCAGGAGCTTTGCTGGGCAACTTGTCTTTCTGGAGTGGTAACTGACAGATTCAGTAAGAGAGCTTGTCACTGAAATAAAGTAGAGACTGCTTAGGAAGAACAGCAGATTTCAAACAGTGTCTTCCATATTACATCAATATGAAAACAAGAATGAATTGGTTAAAGCTAGTTTTAAAAGTGTATGGAAACATTACTAAACAAATTACTAGTCAAAAATGAGGTCTGTACATGAAAACAAAGCATAAAGTAATGATTAATGACTGCTTGATGTTGCCTCTGGGAGTAAGGCATGTCTAATGACCCAACACAGCTTCCATTGCTTCATAATGAAGAGCTCATGATCATTGTCGACTTGAGAATTTATCACACTTTTGATCTGGGAGTGTGTACTCACTAAGCCTTGAAAGGTACAAAACAAAAGTTATTATAAATTTTGGTATGTGCAAGGATGAAGCGGAATTTCTGTATTTGGGCATTGAGATTTTCTTTTTCAAAATAGTTTCAAACTTTGGAGTTTCTTGTCTGACACAAATGAATTATCAACACACACAAACACACACACACACATACACACACACACACACACACACACACACACCATGGCGCTCACCTCAAAGGGATTAAGAGAGATAATTATTATATAGCTATATATGAATGACTATCACCTAGGAAACCAGAATCTGTTTTATCCAGATACCATTCATCACTTTAATGTGATTACATGAAATCTTATTAGTTACTGATCAGAGATAGTCATAAATCAACACTTTACCAAACACAGAGGTGGCAACTATAGTAAGGTAGGTCACAGCAAAATAAGGAAACTCTGCTATAGACTTGAAATACTGTCCAATGACATCTATAGCTTTAGAATCAGTAGAAGGCAGTGAAGTTAAGAAGGCAGTTTGGAGGTTCTGATGGTCACAAGGATGTTATGTGAGATATGTGAGTGAGGGGTGATGACTCTCAAAAGGTATTAAAAATAGCTCAAGATAATTTGACTCTTATCTGAAGCATTTTAACTCTCTAAAGCACAAAATTCAACCATTTGGTCTTGTAGAATCTTTAACCCAAATGTGGCTCCTTTCATTTCTTGGGGACTTGAGTTTACAAAAGCTAGAAAATTGCCACTCTATCTTAATAGCAAGTTAAAATGCTGAAACAAGTATACCATCTACAACTCCTCTTAGCCTTGTAAGAAAAGTGAAGTCACAAGGCAGATTGCTGCTCTCGGCCCTGGGAAGATAGCCACAGAGCTGCAAACACCAGTGCTTCTATTAGCAGAACTTCAGGAACAGGAGCTACCTGGGAGCCAGTGCTGAGGAAGGAAAAAATTAACCGTAATTGAATGGCTGATGGCACCATGTAGACAGGGTGAGGAAGAAAATCGAAGGCTGGATATTCAGAGGAGGTACCTCTGTGCCCGTGGGAGATTCACCTGCAGAACCCTGCTGAATTTCTCACAGTAGATAGAGAAAACAAACTTTACCTCTGCACAGGGGGATGTGACAGGATGATTCTGGTTTAAACCACCTCCTCACCATCAGCCTTTGGGAGAAACTGAGGCAGGATAGCTTACATCAAACAAGTAAACTGCATGACTGGCTGAACATCCTCCACACACCATCACGACTCATTTATTAGAGGAAGTCCTGTTTATCTGTTCAGTGTGGACCAGTTCTACCTGTGATCCACAGATACACCTCCTAAGTATTCTTTGTTTCATAATAATGACATCTTTATGTCATTAGCCTTGTGAAACTGTTCCCATCACACATCTGATGATACTTGACACATCTGAAATTGCAATCTATACTATATAGGACTGATGATGGAACTCAGAAGGGTATTTGCCTAGCATGAAGGAAGTTTTGAATTCCTTCCCCAGCACAATGTCAACAGGATGGCCCAGTAGTGGACATCATAATTATAGTATGTTGGAATTAGAGGAAAGAGGATAAGGGAGTATAAAGTCATCCTTGGTGAGAGAGGAGAGGGAGAGACAGAGAGACAGAGACAGAGACAGAGACAGACAGAGAGAGAGACAGAGAGAGACAAAGAGACATGGGGAGACAGACAAAGAGACAAGACAGAGAGAAAAAGGAAATGGACAGAAAGTAGAAAACTATTTCCCATGAGACCTTTGCTCAAGAATAAACAATGCTTGTTTTCATTAAAACAATGAGAGTAATATTAATCCAAAATATGAGCAGAATCAACCCTTTCTAATAACCCTGCCCCTCCATAGCAACTGTAATTTATTTTTGTACCATAAAGTACCATTCCAATACATTTGTTCTTCTGGTGTCTTCATTCTTTCTGTGGCAGTGAAAGAACCAGGGATCTGGATTTCTGTAATAAGTCTCTGCTTCTCAGAACTCCATAGATTTTGCCACAAGGTTCCCAACTGCTGGTTTTCATCAGGGCCTAAACTGCCTAGGAGGTAGAAATATCCACTTCAACCACTGTGACCATTATGTCCCACCCAATCATGGGATTGCATGGCCTGTGTGAATACCAGCCTAGAGTGCCAGGCTTCCCAATAGGCTGACTCCGATGCCTACTCATAAGCCAACGACAGCTGAGTATGAACCACCAAAAGTTATAAAATTACTGAAAACACATGAAATCGACTTGTGTTTTTATTTTATTTGTAACTCAGTAGCCTAATTTAGCCTAATTCTTGAATTTGAACTTTAAAGAAAACAATTCCCTATCACAAGATGAAAAGGCTGGACAGAACCAGAGAGATTGCTAGGAAAATAGAGGTGCTTGGTACAGATGCCTGACTCCCTGAGTTCAATATCCAAAACTCAAGTACAAAAGAAAAGAACAAGCCTCATAAAGTTGTCTTCTGATGTTTGCAAATGCACCAGGGCATGAATATGTGAAATTAGAACATGGAATAGAGGGAGGAAGAAAAGAGACATTTGCTATAATATTTGGGGAGTATCATGTATACACAAGAAATAAATAACAATGGCGATAAGAATGATAGATGATAGATGATAATCGATTTTAAAAGACTGGAGAGATTACTCAGAAGAAAGCATAGGATCCTGCTCTTACAAAGATCTCACCTTCAGTTCCCAGCACCCATATCCAATAGTTCATACTGCCTAGAATTCCAGCTACAGAAGATCTATGTTATCGCTTCTCGGCCTTTTGGCTAAGATCAAGTGTGCAAGATCTGTGTTACTTACTTTCTCTTGCAGTGATACAATACTGTGATCCAGCCAACTTATTTTTATTGGATATTTTTTTACTTACATTTCAAATGTTATTCCTCTTCCCAGTTTCCTGTCCATAAGCCGCCTATCCCCACTCCCTCCCCTTTTTCAATAAGGGTGTTTTCCTCCCCATCGACCCCCCTCTTCCCCAACATTTCCTTACACTGGGGGTCCATCTTTGGCAGGGCCAAGGGTTTCTCCTTCCCTTGGTGCCCAACAAGGTCATCCTCTGCTACATATGCAGCTGGAGCCATGGGTCAGCCCATGTATAGCCTTTGGATAGTGGTTTAGTCCCTGGGAGTGCTGGTTGGTTGGCATTGTCATTCCTATGGGGTTGAAAGCCCCTTCAGTTCACTCAATCCTTTCTCTAATTCCTCCAACAGGGGTGCAGATATCAGTTCAATGGTTTGCTGCTAGCATTCACCTCTGTGTTTGACAAGCTCTGGCTCTGTCTTTCAGGAGACATCTATATCCAGTTCCTTTCAGCATGCAATTCTTAGCTTCATCAACCTTATCTTGTTTTGGTGGCTGTATATATATGGGTCACATGTGGGGCAGGCTCTGAATGAACATTTCTTCATTCTTTGCTCTAAACTTTGCCTCCATATCCCTACTATGAATATTTCTGTTCCCTCTTTTAAGAAGGAGTTAAGCAACTTCACTTGGTCATCCTTCTTGAGCTTCACGTAGTCTGTGGATTTTCTTAAGTAATTCAAGCTTTTGGGTTAATATCCACTTATTAGTGAGTGCACACCATGTCCATTTGCCCATGAATTTCCTGAAGTTATTGTATTTGATAGCTGAATAGTACTCCATTGTGTAGATGTAACTCATTTTCTGTATCCATTCCTCTGTTCTTTCCAGCTTCTGGCTATTATAAATCAGGCAGCTATGAACAGAGTGGAGCATGTGTCTTTGTTGTATGTTGGAGTATCCATTGTATATATTCCCAGGAGAGGTACACCTGGGTCCTCAGTTAGTGGAATGTCCAATTTTCTGAGGAACATCCCGACTGATTTCCAGAGAGGTTGTAACAGCTCCTGGTTTTTTGGATTCTTTGTGTAGTCTTTTTAGCTTCTACAAGGTTGATTTCCATCCTGAGTTTCATTATTTCCTGCCTTCTACTCCTCTTGGTTGCATTTTCTTCCTTTTGTTCTAGAGCTTTTAGGTGTGCTGTCAAGCTGCTAATGTATGCTCCCTCCTGTTTCTTTCTGCAGGCACTCAGAGCTATGATTTTTCCTCTTAGCACTGCTTTGATTGTGTCCCATAAGGTTTGGTATGTGGTGTCTTCATTTTCATTAAAATTAAATTAAAAGTCTTTAATTTCCCTCTCTATTTCTACCTGGACCAAGTTATCAGTGAGTAGAACATTGTTCAACTTCTGTGTATGTGTGAGCTTTCTGTCATGTTTGTTATTATTGAAGACCAGCCTTAGTCCGTGGTGATCTGGTAGGATGCATGGGATTATTTCAATCTTCTTGTATCTGTTAAGGCCCGTTTTGTGGCCGATTATACAGCCAATATTTGGAGAAGGTACCAGGAGGTGCTGAGAAGAAGGAATATTCTTTTGTTTTAGGATGAAATAGTCTAGAAATATCAGTTAAGTTTAGTTGGTTCATAACTTCTCTTAGTTTCTCTATGTGTCTGTTTAATTTTTGTTTCCATGATCTGTCCATTGATGAGAATGAGATGTTGAAATCTCCTACTATTATTTGTGAGGTCCAAGGTGTGCTTTGAGCTTTAATAATGTTTCTTTTAGGAATGTAGGTGCCCTTGCATTTGGAACATAGATATTTAGGACTGAGAGTTCATCTTGGTGGATTTTTCCTTTGATGAATATGAAGTGTTCTTCTTTATCTTTTTTTTGGATACCTTTGGTAGTAAGTCAATTTTATTCAATATTAGAATGGCTACTCCAGTTTGTCTCTTGAGCCTTCTGCATCATAAAACACAGAGCCACAATGACTCTTTTAAAACAGTTCTGTTGTTTTGCACCACATGTCCACCTAAAGAAAAAAAAATCATGAGGTTCACACAATTCAGAATCATATAGACAGAGTGAGTATCACAGCCATCTCAGCCCTAGGTGAGATATTGGGCTGGAATTACACTTGACATTGACAAATATAATTAATATACCTAGAATTCTGTTCAAAAAGTATACAGCAAATAACTGAGTAGATAGAAAGTAAATACAAAAATTAATTTATTACTTAAAAAAGAAGAGGAATCCCATAGAAGAAGAAACAGCAGTTCTGAGAAAGACACAAGTTCACATGCCAGGTACCACAATACAGAGATTTGAAAACAGTGTCTTTGGTGTGCTCCATACTTGAATAATCACTCCTAAAGAAATAATCTGGTTTTGAGTTTGTGTGTGTGTGTGTGTGTGTGTGTGTGTGTGTGTGTGTGTGTGTACCAGAAGGGGGTGTGTAAAATACCTACACACATCAGATGAGGAAATGAGATACCCTGGAGTTGAAGTTACAGGTGGTTGTAAGCCACCCAGTATGGGAACCCAAGTCTTTCGAAAGAACAGAAAACACTATTACATGATAAACCATCTCTCTAGCCCTGGAGAAATCTATTTGAAAGCTCTAGAAAGCAACAAACAAAAAGAAAATGGAAGAACAAAGTAGAATACTCATTGACAGGGGGATGACTAGAACCTGTAGCATGGTAACACAGAGGAGGCATACCAGTGAATGGGAAGAAACATTTGGAATTGTAATTGAGATTTATTTCCAAGTTAGTGTAGGACACAGCTCAGATAAAATCAAGCTGGAGAAACGAAAGAAACACACACACACACACACACACACACACACACACACACACACTTAATAAATAATCTTTATGGTATAGAAAATTAATGAAAAGGAAAAACATGAGAAGTGAAAGAAAAGTTCCCTCAACTTGATTTTTCAAAATTAAGTAACTAAAAGGACAAGGATGTGAAATATTACAAATACAGAGGGGAAAATAACAATAAAAATCAATTAGCTAAAAAGGTACTCTTTGTGATTATTATTTTAAAGTAAAGTGTAGAAACAGAGGATAAGGCTCAGGGAGTAAAGTGCTTACCATAAGAGCATGTGGACTTGAGTTCAGATCCCAAGAACCCACATGAAGCTGGATGTGCAGAGTATATATCAGTAATTCCAACATCCCTGTATGTAGATTGGGGGCAGAAACAGGGGAAGTTCAGAAGCTTGGGAATCAGGTAGCACTGGATGAACAACACCTTTCAAGAGCCATGTCTTGAAGAATTTCAGGCACAGATGTCTCCTGTTTTCCTGCTGGTTTATTTCCCTATCAGATAGTGCATAGTTGTCATATATGTGTTTTGTGAATGCATGCTTTGATGAGTTGTGAATCTCTTTATTAAATTTATTAAATTTATTATTTTTTATAAACAGAAAGCTCTGTGATCCAGGCTGAGAACAACTTGAGTCAAGTATAAATATTTATGACTGTTTGGCTACATGACAATTTAGGAAAACATCAGTAGCGCATTATTCCTCTAGCATGTGACCTCCAAATAGGTCACATAGACTACAATAGAAGGTAACAGGACTCCTCTGTACTTTGTCTATTTTCCTAGTACATGGTCTCAGAATCCTTTCCCTTTGTCATTATCTCAAGTCTCTGCCTTCTTTGGGTACCCAAAGACCCATCCTTCACAGAGTAGCCATGTAGAACTATTTCAGCTCATCTATTGAAAATATCATGGGATATCTGCTCACTAGCAGACAATACAATGAGCACAAACGATGAAACCCACTATAAGCTTTTATGAATAGCTCAAGGTCATGATCTTACCACAGCATGACCCTTATTTACACCTGACTCCTTACATACTACCCAGTGTGAAAACAAGTGTATTTGTATCTTGGGGAACATGCACTTCTGAAGTTAAGGGAGACTTCCAAGAAAGTTTGCTTTGGAGAATGAATTTTGGAGTTTGAACTCCATGTATGGCATTTCTGTTTCATGCCCTGGATACCATGGCAGTGTTCATTATTCCATTCACCTTGTTGTTTCTGTGAACTCTAACATCTCTCAAAAGCAAACTGCAGGGTATTTTCTAAGAGTACAGATCATTCTCTGAAAAGTATCCAGGGCCCTCTTGGATCAGCAGTGCATAAAAAAACTAATCCTGCAATTTCTTCTTTTCTTGACATCACTTTGAATTCCTTGTGTGTGTGTTTGCGTGTATGTGTGTGTGTGTGTGTGTGTGTTTGTGTGTGTGTGTGTTGTGTATGTGCTGTGTGTGTATGTGTGTAGGTATGTATGTATAGGTATAGGTATATATTATGAGTATATGTGTATGTGTGTATTTCTAATTGTAGATGCCAGAGAACAAATTCATGTTATTTCTCAGGTGCTACCTACCCTATATTTTGAGGGAGTTTCTCACTGGTCCTGAAGCTCACCAAGCAGACTAGACTGGGCAGTTAGTCCCAGGGATCCACATGTCCATCTTCCATGGCTTCAATTACAAGAGTGCACCATCATGCCCAGCATTTCACCTGCATTCTAGAAATGTAAGTTTAATATTTAAGCTAGCAAGGGAAGTCCTTGATATCTCCCCAGACCCATTCTTACCCTTTATTCACTACAATTAACACCACTTGATGAGAAGTCTTTCTTCACGAAGATATATAAGAACTGTAGTAGAAAATCATCCACCATAAAAGCCTAAAGTTATAAATAACAAACACATCAATTCATATACATATGAGTGTGGCTATGGATCTACATATGAGAACCAACAAATATGTGTTGATAGCCAGACAGTTCAATCATTAGGCAACTTCAACAGTAAACGTCTATAAGTGAGCATCTCTGGTTCAAACCAGTGCAGGAGCAAATGGGGCAAACAATTATTGCTCTAGCTCTTAGACTATAACATTCTGGATACAGGTCTCATGACAAATTTCTATACCTTAATGGAATCTGAGTGTCAGGAAAGATAGATTAAAAATTTATCCATAGGAAATAATTATACTATCAGAAACAGAAAGAAATACAGGATTTTTGGGGGGAGGGTGTTAATGGGGGGAGGATGGGGAGGGGAACACCCATATAGAAGGGGAGGGGGAGGGCTAAGGGGATGTTGGCCTGGAAACCAGGAAAGGGAATAACATTTGAAATGTAAATAAGAAATACCCAATTTAATAAAGATGGGGAAAAAAAGGAATATGAGTTAAGTATTTTAAAAAATTGTATTTTTATGCTAGTGTTTGCGTGTGTGTGTGTGTGTGTGTGTGCATGTTTATGTGTGTGTGTGTGTGTGTGTGTGTGTGTGTGTGTGTGTGTGTGTGTGTGTGCATGTATCCATTTATGTATGTCTCTGTAAGTGCCATGCCCTTAGAAGCCAGAAGATGGTATCAGATCCCTGGAGCCTGTAGTTGTATGTAGTTGTAGCTTCCTGGAGTAGATGCTGGGAACTGCATGTCTGTAAGAGTAATATGTGCTTTTTTTTTTTTTTTCGGACCTGGGGACTGAACCCAGGGCCTTGTACTTGCTAGGCAAGCGCTCTACCACTGAGCTAAATCCCCAACCGTAATATGTGCTTTTAAGTGCTGAGCCATCTCTTCAACTGCAAGAAGTTAAATTTTTACAAGGCATGTACTAAATTAAGAAATGGAACTGATTTTTATTTCAAGTAGTGGAAATCTCTGGGTCAGTCTTCAAAAACAATGTAAAACTGTAGGTAAGAAACTATCGCATATTTCTGACCAAGTCTCATCTGATAGCTCTGACTTTAGACTGCAATAAGTTGAATATGGCTTAATTACAAGTTTTCAACCTCTGAACTGAACTGGCTTCCCAGTGCTGTTTAAAATGTAATCATATGAAATAAATATACTCTCAGTTTTATTTCAATTTTTGATCCTATCAGAGAAATATAGTATTCTCCCTTACTCTTCACTATAGATAATGGCCAGACAGCATGTTCTAGGCTTATTTTCCAAATGTGCTTTTAGGCAACACTCCCAGAGAAATATTCATTCTGTCAGCACAGGAGTCAACATCCTTTATACAGTTCTACTAATATTAAGATCTTCCTAAATTGCTAAGTCAAAGGTAGGGAACTAACAAACATGTACCTATACAAATACTCTGTAATGCTGACCTTCACTAGATTTCTTTCCTCCCAAAGAAAATTTATCAGTCAAGATCTTAGATTTTACACTTACAATTTTTCTTCCCATTTTAAAGTGAAAAGAATGTTTCCCTCTGCCCTCTCTCTCTAATCCCTTCCCTGGTTGTTTCCCCTTTTAGACAGCCTCTTGTTAAAGAGCCCACATTGACATTGAAATCCCTCAAGCTGAGCCTTACTACAAACTCATCCTCCTACTTCAGCACTCCAAGGGTTGAGACTGTTTGCCTGTATCACCGGGCTTGGGTTTCTCCAACCTTCTCAGTTCTTCAGAGAGTCCTCCATAATGGCTGTCTTCTTCTCAATCCACACAAAAGGGGATGCTTGCCTGGAAAGGGAAAGCATCCAGCTGTTCAGTCCCCACTGTATGCATGGACTCATCAAGAGGGCCAGAGCACATGTCATCAAGAAACAGCAAGAGATGAGCATTATTGCCCAACTCACTTTTCCTTTTCTGATTTTATTTTTGTCAGTCTAAGAGTCAATCCATAATGTCACTTAGAACGAGGGCAAATTTCCTTCCTACTAGAAAGCTCAAAACTATTAGAAAACAAAAAGGGATACCTTGAAGTTTGTCAGTGAATCAAGGTCTAATCATTCGGTCATGAAGATTAACCTATTGCTGCTGGTAACATCATTCACCTTGTGATTAGACATAAAAACAAATATGGTGCTTCATTATAACTAATTAATGGGGTGCAGAATAAGTCGGACCAAAGATATGACTTGAAAATACATTCTCAAGATTTAAAAATAATTAGAGCACTCACTTTAAATGCTCCAGCATCACTCTACATGTAATACCGTGTGTCAGTTCCATGACGAGTATTTTGCATGTAGTCATTCATTTCACTCTTTCAGAAACAGTGGTGGCTTTTCTCATTTGTAATTTACAAAAACAACATGAAAGTCACTGGCAAAGTTCCAGAATATTGGAAAAAATCAACTTATTCAAGTCACTTCATAGCTCTTAAATATTGAGACCATTCAGTAGTTCTCTCTGGAATATGAGAAGCTATTTTAAGCTTTGTAGTTATGTAGAGAGTATATTCCTCTCTCTCTCTCTCTCTCTCTCTCTCTCTCTCTCTCTCTCTCTCTCTCTCTCTCTCTCTCTCTCTCTGCAGTATAGTGAAGAGTATTGAAGAGCAAAGAGGCAAGTTGCAGTGCATAAGGCTAGATGGCATGGTAGCCATAGAGGAAATGATCTGTTTGTTGAAGAAAACTTTAAGAGTGGGTATAAAGGAAGATGTGTTAAAATCATTTCGTGTGTGTGTGTGTGTGTGTGTGTGTGTGTGTGTGTGTGTGTGTGTGTGTGTGTGTGTGCATGACCATGAGCACAGAGTCTAAAAGAGAGCAATGGATCTTCTGCTGCTAGACTTTCAGCTGGTCGTGATCAACCTTCCACGGATGCTGAGAACCAAATTCTGGCCCTCTACTGTTGAACATTTTCAGTTCCCTAAGATTTATAAACCCTTTCTCATGTTGCTAGGGGGAATAAAACATCATTTAATTCAAGTTTCTTTCAATCACGTATCTCGAATGCATCCTTTACAGGGAGCAGCACCAACTATAGCTAGTCTGGAGTAACTCTCTCTGGAGAAGAACAATATCTATCCCTAGGAGAGCAGACAGAATTCATAGGCATACTTAGTACATTAGGACAGGGGTGTCCTCCACAAATCATCTAGCCTTATGCATCTGCAACTTGCCTCTTTGCTCTTCAATACTCTGGACTATACTTCAAAAGCTTTGCTTTGAAATTTAACTGCATTTTCCTTTGACTCCAGTCATCCTGAGTTTTGTAAAAAAGAGCAATTAATATCATTTGCAAGGTGATCAGTCAAGTATAAGATTGGTAAAGACAGAACAAATGGTTTCTTTCATTTTCCCCCCTTTAATCCTTTCACCGTGTTGTCAGAATACTTTGATTAACTGTCCAAAGATTTGACATTTAATTCTAGATCCTGTGCACAATAAGCATGGGAATTTGAGCATGTCATATATAATCCATGGATATTTTTTATCCTTCCTTTCCCTCTCTCACCTTTAAGGAGAAGAGATACACTTGAAAAAGGCTATCAACGGAACCATAATTCATTACTCATTTTTAAATCATCAAGGAGATTATTTTGAGACAACACAGTTAGTTTAAACTAAGAAATATCATTTACTTGTTCATATAGGGTTTTGTTGTTCTAAGGACACAATTGCAGGCCCGTACTAACTTTTCGAAATATAAGCTTTGTTTTGACAAAATAATAATACATGCTATGGTGAACAATATAAATATTTATTCTGTAACATAAAATATGGCAAAACATATAAAATTTGACTTAAGAGTAACATGTAGAACACAAAGTCTTAGTCTGTGAAACTAAATAATCAACAAGTCTCCTCCACAAAGCAGTAACATCTTATGAGTCTATGCGAAAATGCTCTGTAAATAACATCATGAGTTCTCACTATTATCTTCAAAGTGGAAAAAATAGAACCTTATTAAATGCTGCTGATGCATTAAATTAAATGCACCAACAAATGCATAAGTATTGTTGTATAAACTTTTAGGGGAGAATTAGATGACAAACTTGAATTTGTTGTGTCAGTGTATTGAGTTAAATTCATATTTAGTTAACTAGTGGGCTAGTTAACTATCTGAGACATTCAACTTGTAAAAAGAAAAATGTTGATTTTGACTAAAAGTAGCTTACTACGGCTTTGAATTTGTGAGGTAGTAGATTGGAGCCTTGAACTCCTGATCTCTCTGCTTCCATTGGCTACATGCCAGGTTTATAAGTGTGCACCAGCACACTTAATTTATTTGACACTGGGATCAAACTCAGGACTGTATGCCTCCTAGAAAAGAGTTGTATCATCTCACCTGAATCTCTACTCAGACATATAGATCTAATAGTTTTTAGTCCACAATCATTTTTCCTGTTGTTCTGTGATCTGGACAAGGTAATACAATGCAGGAGGACCACATCATGGTTGTATTACTGTAACCAGAGTCTAGTACAAGTATGTAAAGACTCTGGTCTTCTTTATCAAGTAGTCATAGTATAGGTATATGCAAACTGCAAAATATCAAACACATTTGATTCGAAATCAGCACTCTTGTGCATAACAAGAAAAGTATTATCTCAATACTGATATGGCTACAAAGGCTACAGCACTCAATGGCCTCAATGACTGTTACAGCTCCAGACTTCATTTTGTAGGTTTCAGGAGGAGGAAGATTTTGGTTGATTAGATGCATAATTTTGATAGTTCTCTATTTTCATTGACATATGTGTACGATGTAAACTTTTTCACTAAGTGTTTTCTTTCCCATGGTGCATCTGATCTTAATTAAATGCATGCCCAAATGTGCATTTTTTTTCTGACTACAAATTCAACCAAAACTATTTTAGGACATATCACTCCCTCAAAGACTCATAACCAGATATAACTAGAGTATGATTCAGGACAAACTGCTCATATATAGTGGTGATAGGCAGAGAAGAAACTTATTCAACTATACAGAGAGTGCCATAGTATAGCTTGATGCAACAGAAGGCAGAGGGTTCCTAGGTTCTGTATTAGGAAAGAGGTGCGGGGCATTCAATCTTCCATTGTGTCTTTGCTAAAAGTCTAAGGTTGACAAGTACAATGAGAGAAGAGTGTTAACCTAAAGAAGCTATGGGTTCTAAGTTGCAGAACTACTCCCTATGCCTCCCTGCATTAGGCAGAAGAGAACATCACCTCTTACTTTATGTCTAGGAAAGGAAATTGAAAGCATGAAACTAACATCGCATTTCCCTATCTTGGGCAAGTCACTAGTGACTTAAAGACCTCCCACTAGGCTACATCATTGCAAAACCCACTACCTCCTAAGAGCACTATACTAGGCAGCAAGACTTTAACACACTGATTTTTGCTTAAGATCAAACTTACAACATGTACATAATGTAGCACTGACAATGTATATATGTGCATGTGGTGTTGTCATTAAGTGTCTTCTTCAGTCATTTTCAACCTTTAGTTTATGTCAAGGTTGGGACTTTGGGAAGCTGAAGAAGGAGAGTGTAAGGTTGAGAGCTAGCCTAGACTGTCTATAATACAGTATGGGTCTATCTCTAATGAATGAAAACATAAAGTGACATGTGGGGGAGGGACAATAAAAAAGCATGAAATAAAATTTATGTGAAAAATGGTTTGAGGTAAAGAAGAAAACTGGCGCCTATGGTTGATTTGATTCAGAGAGTATTGACTTTTTCCTATTCTGTAATAAACTGTAGGCCTCATTCCAATTCCTTGCAATGGATTCAAAACTATTGATTTGTGTCTCAAAAGGAGCTCAAATTATAACGCAGCTGTCAGCATCACAGCTAAAGACTAGTGATTATTTTATATATTATTTCAAGACAAAGAAATGATCACTTTTCCTACCTGAGCAGAGGCCAGTAACTCGCTAAGGCTAGAGTTAAAAAAAGCTAGTGAACTCCATGCTTCGTGTTCCTTAGACTGGTCACTAAGAACACCACAGAAAGCATGATTCAAACAATGTAATTGAATTCTCATAGAGAATAGACCAAGATATGAGTTGACAGATTCAGATACCCCTGAATTTTCCTTGGCTTGTAGACACTGCTGCTCTCAGTTGGCACTCACAGATATGTATCCAGGACATACGTAGTGGTTGGATCTTTGTGCTGCTGGATTTACTCTTCTTATAAAGAAACCCTCTAGTGCAAGAGAAGTGGCTCCAGAGTCATGAGTGCTTTCTGCTTATAGACCATGCACATGTCTTCACCAGGTCTCTGTTTCTACACTGCAGCTTTCAACTTATTGCTTTGATGCGACTCCTGTGTGTGGGAATGAGTGGGTCTTTTATTCTTCTGACTTATCTTTCTTTCCCTTGTCCAACTTTGGTGTGGGTGTTGTTGCTGTTGCTGTTGTTGTTGTTTCATCATATTTATTTTATTTTGTTATGTTTTGATAATATCTCTTAGAAGCCTGTTCTTTTCTAACAAGAGACAGAAAGGGAGAACATCTGGATGGAAGGAAAGGTGGGGAGGAACTGAACTGAGAGAAGTAGACTAAACAGAAACTGTTATCAGGAAATATTGTATGAGAAAAAACCTATTTTTAAAGATGTGGGGAAAAAAGAAATTGGCAAAACGTGTTACATAAAGTAAGAGTAAGGGTGGGGAAAATAGAGATCTGAGTTTGTACACAGGTGTGACATTAGGTATCTAACAATCAGCTAGAAGTCCAACTTCAGGGTATCCTCTTCTGTCCTCCTTGTACTCTGCATTGCTTGTGCAATATTCCCTCCACCCCCTAAACTCCAGACCCACAAGAAAACAGTATTTTTTTAAATAAAATAAATCTAAATTGGCATTTCCAAATGACTTGATATGGAATGGCTGAAAAGATAAAAGACCACTCTAGAAATCTCAGTTCCATTTAATCACCATTTCAAGAGCACCATCACTAAAGAACAGTTATATTTTGGACCGAAAAGTTAGTGGGTCAATAAATGAGTTTTACAGGAAAACACTCTAAACTAAAATACATGAAACTCAAAATTGCTGTGCCCAGGTCCTATAACAATAAACACAAATTGACTAAATGTAAAGCATACTGTTGTCTTTGTTTATTCAAGACCGTTTTAAAAATATTGTAGATTATCAACCGTACTTCAATTATCTGGAACCCAGCCAACTAGATACAAGCAGCGTTAGTATTTTCTTTGCAGGTTTATATCTAAATGACGTTTTTATACAACTAAATTAGGCTCATTCTAAATGCAGCTCTCATTCTGACTGACATTACCTTGGGCACACTTTACATGAGAGGAAATGCACTATAAAAAAATGAAATCTAAGCTTTTGGGGGATTAGACACATCTATTCCATACTATCTCATATATTTGATCATTTTTCTTTGTATGTCTCATTTACAAGTTACGTAGCCTTTTCTCCTTCTTCCTTGGTTCTCTACAATTGCTGTCTGGCTGTGTTTACTGGTGTCAGGGATTGGTGATCAATGATGATTTTAAATTTATCATCAAGGATAATGGCAGAAATCTTCCTGTCTTGCCCAGCATTCTGAATCTGATCTGGATGTGGCGCTCTGATTCATACTCCTAAGACTGATCTTTCCTCTAATGCCTGTGTTTAGGAAGACTTCTGCTTTCCTAGTACCCTGAATTCACAACTGCTTCTCTCAGCTGTGCTATATCTAGTTCCTGTTGGAAGGCCTTAATATAATAGTACAACACTTGTTCTCTTTTCCTGTTTCATGACTGATACTAAACCATAAACTTTCTGTCTTTTTGAATGTGCATGTATGTGCATGTTCACATGCATGAGTACATGTGTATGTACCTGTCTAGGGAAGCCACAGAACAATTTTAGGTGTTCCTGAGGCATCTTCAGCTTCTTGTCTGAGACATGGGTTTCTCATTGTCTTAAGTTGCCTGGTCATCAAATCCTATAAATCCTCTTTTCTATGTGTCCTCAGGACTGGGATTATCAGCACTGAGATTTCTATGGTAGCAGAAAGATAAATCAGTGAATAACTGCACGTACTGATCTTCCAGAGCATCAGAGTTTGGATCTCAGTACCCAACTCTGATGACTAACAATTGCCAGAAACTCGAGTCCCTAGGGGATCTGATATCTATTCTTCTTGCATCTGATGGAACCAGTATTATGTGTTATACACTCATATAGACATGTGACACATAGATGTACAAACACATAGATACACACGCACACACACACACAAACACACACATGCTCATATATACATAAATAAAAATAAATCATAAAAAATAAAGAAGGGAAGTACATACCATCACCCCAGTTTTTTTAAATCTCAGGATCTGGAGATCAAACTCAGGAACTCAGAATATTTTTGGCAAACTCTACAAGTCTAGTGATCTATCCAAGCAATTTTAGACTTTACTTGAATAGTCACATTTATTAAATAGCTGTTACTTGGTTATTTATACATAGATCGATGAACTATAAACACAGAAAAAGTCAAAGTCCATTACATTTGTGTAAAGTACTCAAGTATTAACTGGAGCTATCATCAAATATTTGTAGAATTCAAATTATTTTACATTAACTTCATCTGAGATGCCAAAAAATCTTTTATAGTCTAATACAATTTCAATCTTGTCCTCTTTGTTTACTACTTAGCTAATAATGATTTATTTAAACTCTCTTAATAAGTCAATTTTCTTTTTTTTAATTTATTTTTTTTATTATTATTAACTTGAGTATTACTTATATACATTTCAAGTGTTATTCCCTTTCCCGGATTCCGGGCAAACATCCCCCTGCCCCCTCCCCTTCCTTATGGGTGTTCCCCTCCCCACCCTCCCCCCATTGCCGCCCTCCTCCCAACAGTCTAGTTCACTGGGGGTTCAGTCTTAGCAGGACCCAGGGCTTCCCTTCCACTGGTGCTCTTACTAGGATATTCATTGCTACCTATGAGGTCAGAGTCCAGGGTCAGTCCATGTATAGTCTTTGGGTAGTGGCTTAGTCCCTGGAAGCTCTGGTTGGTTGGCATTGCTGTACATATGGGGTCTCGAGCTCCTTCAAGCTCTTCCAGTTCTTTCTCTGATTCCTTCAACAGGGTCCTGTTCTCAGTTCAGTGGTTTCCTGCTGGCATACGCCTCTGTATTTGCTGTATTCTGGCTGTGTCTCTCAGGAGCGATCTGCATTCACATTTTGATCATCCGTCTTGAGTTTCATTTGTTCTAGGCATCTAGGGTAATTCAAGCATTTGGGCTAATAGCCACTTATCAATGAGTACATCCCATGTATGTCTTTCTGTGATTGGGTTAGCTCACTCAGGATGATATTTTCCAGTTCCAACCATTTGCCTACGAATTTCATAAAGTCATTGTTTTTGATAGCTGAGTAATATTCCATTGTGTACATGTACCACATTTTCTGTATCCATTCCTCTGTTGAAGGGCATCTGGGTTCTTTCCAGCTTCTGGCTATTATAAATAAGGCTACGATGAACATAGTGGAGCACGTGTCTTTTTTATATGTTGGGGCATCTTTTGGGTATATGCCCAGGAGAGGTATAGCTGGATCCTCAGGCAGTTCAATGTCCAATTTTCTGAGGAACCTCCAGACTGATTTCCAGAATGGTTGTACCAGTCTGCAATCCCACCAACAATGGAGGAGTGTTCCCCTTTCTCCACATCCTCGCCAGCATTTGCTGTCACCTGAGTTTTTGATCTTAGCCATTCTCACTGGTGTGAGGTGAAATCTCAGGGTTGTTTTGATTTGCATTTCCCTTATGACTAACGATGTTGAACATTTCTTTAGGTGTTTCTCGGCCATTCGGCATTCCTCAGCTGTGAATTCTTTGTTTAGCTCTGAACCCCATTTTTTAATAGGGTTATTTGTCTCCCTGCTCTCTAACTTCTTGAGTTCTTTGTATATTTTGGATATAAGGCCTCTATCTGTTGTAGGATTGGTAAAGATCTTTTCCCAATCTGTTGGTTGCCATTTTGTCATAACCACAGTGTCCTTTGCCTTACAGAAGCTTTGCAGTTTTATGAGATCCCATTTGTCGGTTCTTGATCTTAGAGCATAAGGCATTGGTGTTTTGTTCAGGAAATTTTTTCCAGTGCCCATGTGTTCCAAATGCTTCCCTAGTTTTTCTTCTATTAGTTTGAGTGTATCTGGTTTGATGTGGAGGTCCTTTATCCACTTGGACTTAAGCTTTGTACAGGGTGATAAGCATGGATCGATCTGCATTCTTCTACATGTTGACCTCCAGTTGAACCAGCACCATTTGCTGAAAATGCTATCTTTTTTCCATTGGATGGTTTTGGCTCCTTTGTCAAAAATTAAGTGCCCATAGGTGTGTGGGTTCATTTCTGGGTCTTCAATTCTGTTCCATTGGTCTATCTGTCTGTCTCTGTACCAATACCATGCAGTTTTATCACTATTGCTCTGTAATACTGCTTGAGTTCAGGGATAGTGATTCCCCTGAAGTCCTTTTTATTGTTGAGGATAGTTTTAGCTATCCTGGGTTTTTATTATTCCAGATGAATTTGCAAATTGTTCTGTCTAACTCTTTGAAGAATTGGATTGGAATTTTGATGGGGATTGCATTGAATCTGTAGATCGCTTTTGGCAGAATGGCCATTTTTACTATATTAATCCTGCCAATCCATGAGCATGGGAGATCTTTCCATCTTCTGAGATCTTCTTCAATTTCTTTCTTCAGAGTCTTGAAGTTCTTATTGTACAGATCTTTCCCTTGCTTGGTTAAAGTCACACCGAGGTACTTTATATTATTTGGATCTATTATGAAGGGTGTCGTTTCCCTAATTTCTTTCTCGCTTGTTTCTCTTTTGTGTAGAGGAAGGCTACTGATTTATTTGAGTTAATTTTATACCCAGCCACTTTGCTGAAGTTGTTTATCAGCTTTAGTAGTTCTCTGGTGGAACTTTTGGGATCACTTAAATATACTATCATATCATCTGCAAATAGTGATATTTTGACTTCTTCTTTTCCGATCTGTATCCCCTTGACCTCCTTTTGTTGTCTGATTGCTCTGGCTAGAACTTCAAGAACTATATTGAATAAGTAGGGAGAGAGTGGGCAGCCTTGTCTAGTCCCTGATTTTAGTGGGATTGCTTCAAGTTTCTCTCCATTTAGTTTAATGTTAGCAACTGGTTTGCTGTATATGGCTTTTACTATGTTTAGTTATGGGCCTTGAATTCCTATTCTTTCCAGGATAAGTCAATTTTCTTACATATAAAATAAGTATGGTAACTCTAATCCATGTATCTTCAAGATAACAATACACTTAACTAAATCTTTGGCATGGAATCGCAAGTGCCACAAGACCACAATTATGAATCAACTACCTATTTGGGATGTGCCATCTGCTTACATTTTAACCAATAACACCCAGGTGACAACTTTTAGCTATATCATTTCCCAAGAGTCAGGGTCTTCTTCTTATATACAGAATATGTTTTGACTTGTGAATGTTGCAAGTGTTGTAGAAGATATGGTTTTGCATGTTCCAAAGAAATAATGATCGAAAAATACCAACAATTATGACTTGGCCATTTAACTGAGAAGGTCAAGGAACAATTAACCTAAATAGAAATAAACCAGTTGGATTTGTTTTTTGATTGATTGACTGATAATTATCTGGGGATCTACTGTATCTCTTGCTTGCCTTGAGTTTGCTTAGTACCAGAGGTCAAATTTAACTTCTTCTAGTACAGTAGTACATGATGTGGCATAGCTGTAATCACAACACTGTTTATATAAAGGAAAAAGGCAAAGTCAAAAGGATAAGGTCTTTTTATGAAGCCTAAGTTAAATATTTTGATTCTTCTGAAAAGTTTAAGTCTGGGGCTATCAGGCAGTAGCAGTGTTTCCTACTAGGGGGGATACTTCATTCCCCAAAATCTGGAGTCCATGATAGACAGCTTGAATATTTCAGTAAATTGCTCTCCATTTGGAACATTATGATTGTTAAATGACAGTAGTATAGTACGAAGAGTTAAAATGGCATATACTGAAAAATTAGTGTCTACTCTACATAAACCTGTCCCAATATACAGGCCGTCTCATGCCTGCTCAGCCATTTATAATTTTCAGTCACTCCTTCATATCTCAACACTTGGATCTTAGCATAGTTTACTGGTAGATGTTATTCTCCTTAGTTCTCAGGTAAAGAGAGAATGCTGAATACTCATAATGAGAGCCACTTCCAAGTTCTAGTATCCCTAACCTGGTGTTCTCTCTCCCCAGCACTGATACTATGAGACATATTTCCTTCAACATATGCTGCCTGATAGATTAAAACTACTCTATATTTTTCACATTAACACACTTAGCAGTGATTAATATCTCAAGATAGTGTGCTCTCTAAGTATTTTGTGTATCTCTATATGTGTGCTAATGTACATGCCTATTCATGGGCAGGTGAAGGAAAGAGGTGATATCAACTGTTTTTTCTTTAATGTACCTTTAGATACATGGTGCTTACTAGGTAGACTGGCTAGCCATAAAATTTCTAAAGTCAACCTGCCTCAACCACCCATCCCTAGCACTCAGGGTCTAGGTGTTTGCTCACCTGCTCCTATGGATTCTGGAAGTTCATATTAAACTCCTCATGCTTATATATCAAATACATTTTCCTAGCCACTCTAGTGATTTTTAATATCAGAAAGTGAGGAACGTTTTACTAGGACAACTGACCATCCTTTGAAGTTTCATACCTTATATCTTTATTATATTGCTCTTGATTTCCTGAGAAGAAAAGGTCTAAGAAGTGCAATAGCAACACCCCTTTGCAACAACAACAATGGAACTGCATTTTGAGAAACTAAAAATAGGTTACTTTTATTTCTAGCTATAAACTTTCTCCCCAGGGACTATAAATTAGCCAGCTGAGCAGGTCAACCTTAAAGGCACTCAAAGGCAATAAGAGGTACCACATTGGTGACTTTTGTTTCGTAAGATGAATACTTATCTTGAATCTTTTCACCTATATGTATAGAAAGCCACACACAAAAAAAATTAAACCTCATGCAACTATTATCAGGATTTTCCTCAGTCTTTTCTCAGCTATCCTAGGTCTTTGAATGAATTCAAGAGACACACAGGGTGTAACGTAGAAGATGGGCAGAAATTATTGTAGAGGGAAGAGCAGGCAATAGCCAAAGATATGAATGTACTAAAACCCATGTTTATGCTGACATAGACTATTAATGTTGCTGAAAGAACTTTGTGATGTGAATTTTCTTGTCCATGTGATTAACAATGTCATTTGTATGAACTCTTGTGGATGGAGGCAAAGAGACTATAGTACGCCTCTTTCTTTACCAGAAAGCCTCTAGGTAAATAATGCTCTTATAATATGGGACCTATGTCTCTCATTAGGGCCAGAGCGATGAGTCAAATTCTATTCATATTGTGTTTTTGATGTGCGTATAATTTTGTTTTCATGTGTAAGTACAGATACACACATTCATCTGAACATATGTGGAGATCAGAGAACAACTTCCTGTGTCAATCCTCACATTACATCTTGTTTAAGGAAGGATTTTCTTGTTTACTGTTGTTTTCACCAGATAGTCTTGGTCCATAAAGTTTTGAAAATCATTCTGTATCTGCTTCCTATTTTGCCACAAGAGTTCTAGATTGCAGATGTACCTTAATGTGTATTTTTTAAATTTTTTATTATATATTTCCTTACTTACATTTCAAAGGTTATTCCCCTTCCCAATTTCCTGTCCATAAGCCCCCATTCCCTCCACTCCCCCTCCCCCAAATGGGTATTTTCTTTACACATCCCCCTTATTGACCTCCCCCATATTCCCTTGCATTGGTGATCCAACCTTGGCAAGGCCAAGGGCTTTCCCTTCCACTGGTGCCCCAACAAGGCTATTCTCTGCTACATATACATTTGGAGCCCTGGGTCAGTCCATGTGTAGGCTTTCGGTAGAGGTTAATTTCCTGGAAGCTCTGGTTGATTGGCATTGTTGTTTTTATGGGGTTGCAAGCTCCTTCAACTCTTTCAATACTTCCTCTAATTCCCCCCCAAACGGGGCTCCTATTCTCAGTTCAGTGGTTTGCTGCTAGCATTGCCCTCTGTAGTGGACATGCTCTGGATGTGTCTTTCAGGAGAGATCTATATCCAGTCTATATCTAGTTTTGGTGGCTGTATATCTATGGGTCACATGTGTGTCAGGCTCTGAATGGCCATTCCTTGAGTCGCTGTGCTAAACTTTGCTTCCATATCCCCTCCTATGAATATTTTCCCCCTTTTAAGAAGGAGTGGGAGCATAAGCATTTTGGTCATCCTTCTTCTTGAGCTTCCTGTGGTCTGTAGATTGCATCTTGGGTAATTTGAGCTTTTTGGCTAATATCCACTTATCAGTCAGTGCATACCAAGTGTGTTTTTCTATGATTGAGTAATCTCACTCAGGATGACATTTTCGAGTTCATTCCATTTGCCTGTGAATCACATGAAGTCATTGTTTTTGATAGCTGAGTAGTACTCCATTGTGTAGATGTACCACACTTTTTGCATCCATTCCTCTATTGAAGGGCATCTTTCCACCTTCTGGCTATTATAAATAAGGCTGGTATGAACACAGAGGAGTAGTGACTTTGTTGTATTTTGGAGCATCATTTGGGTATTTGACAAGGAGAGGTATAGCTGGGTCCTCAGGTAGTGTAATGTCCAATTTTCTGAGGAACCTCCAGATTGATTTCCACAGTGGTTGTCCCAGTTTGCAATACCAACAACAATGAAGGAGTTTTCCTCTTTCTCCAAATCCTCGCCAGTATCTGCTGTCAGCTGAGTTTTTTATCTTAGCCATTCTGACTGGTGTGAGGTGGAATATCAGGGTTGTTTCGATTTGCATTTCCCTTATGACTAAAGATGTTGAACATTTCTTAAGGTGCTTTTTGGCCATTCGATAATCCTCAGCTGAGAGTGTTTTGAATAGCACTGTACCCCGTTTTTAATAGGGTGATTTGGCTCTCTGGAGTCTAACTTCGTGAGTTCTTTGTATATTTTGGATATTAGCCCTCTATCAGATGTAGGATTGGTAAAGATCTTTTTCCAATCTGTTGGTTGCCATTTTGTCCTAATGATAGTATCTTTTGCTTTAAGATTCTTGATCTTAGAGCATAAGCCATTGGTGTTTTGTTCAGGAAATTTTCTCCAGTGCCAATGTGTTGGAGACTCTTCCCCCACTTTTTCTTCTATTAGTTTGAGTGTATCTGGTTTTATGTGGAAGTCCTTGATCCACTTGAACTTAAGCTTTGTACATGGTGATAAGAATGGATCGATTTGCATTCTTCTACATGCTGACTTCCAGTTGAACCAGCACCATTTATTGACAATGCTATCTTTCTTCCATTGGATGGTTTTAGCTCATTGTCAAAGATCAAGTGACTATAGGTGTGTGGGTTCATTTCTGGATCTTCAGTTCTGGTCCTCTGATCTACCTGCCTGTCTCTGTTCCAATACCATACAGTTTTTATGACTATTGCTCTGTAATACTGCTGGAAGTCAGGAATGGTGATTCCCCCAGAAGTTCTTTTATTGTTGAGTACAGTTTTCACTATCCTGGGCTTTTTGTTATTCCAAATGAATTTGCAAATTGCTCTTTCTATTTCTATAAAGAATTGAGTAGGAACTGTGATGGGGATTGCATTGAATCTGTAGACTGCTTTTGGCAAAATGGCCAACTTTACTATATTAATCCTGCCAATCCATGAGCATGGAAGATGTTTCCATCTTCTGAGATCTTCCTCAACTTTTTTCTTCAGATATTTGAAATTCTTGTCATGCAGATATTTCACTTGCTTGGTTAAAGTTACACCAAGATATTTCATGTTATTTGGGACTATTGTGAAGGGTGTCATTTCCTTAATTTCTTTCTCATCCTGTTTATCCTTTGAGTAGAGGAAGGTTAATGATTTGTTTGAGTTAAATTTATACCCCAACATTTTGCTGAAGTTTTTTATAAGGTTAAGTAGTTCTCTGGTGGAACTTTGGGGGTCGCTTAAGTACACTATCATATCATCTGCTAATAGTGATATTTTTATTTCTTCCCTTCCAATTTGTATCCCTTTGACTCCTTTTTCTGTCTGATTGCATTGGCTAGGACTTCGAGTACTATATTGAATAAGTAGGGAGAGTGGGCAGCCTTGTCTAGTCCCTGATTTTAGTGGGATTGCTTCAAGTTTCTCTCCATTTAGTTTGGTGTTAGCTACTAGTTTGCTCTATATTGTTTTAAACTATGTTTAGATATGGGCCTTGAATTCCTGATCTTTCCCAGACTTTTATCATGAAGTGGTGTTGAATTTTGTCAAATGCTTTCTCAGCATCTAATGAAATGACCATGTGCTTTTTATCTTTCAGTTTGTTTATACAGTGGATTACATTCATGGGTTTTCATATATTAAAGCATCCCGCATCCCTGGGATGAAGCCTTCTTGATCATGATGGATGATTGTTTTGATGTGTTCTTGGATTTGGTTTGCAAGAATTTTATTGAGTAATTTTGCATCAATATTCATAAGGAAAATTGGTCTGAAGTTCTCTTTCTTTGTTGGGTCTTTGTGTGGTTTAGATATAAGAGTAATTGTGGCTTCATAGAAGGAATTTGGTAGCGCTCCATCTGTTTCAGTTTTATGGCGTAGTTTAGACTGTATTGGTATGAGGTCTTTTATGAAGGTCTGGTAGAATTCTGCACTGAACCCATCTGGATCTGGGCTCTTTTTGGTTGGGAGACTTTTAATGACTGCTTCTATTTCTGTAGGAGTTATGGGTTGTTTAGATGATTTATTTGTTCCTGATTTAACTTTGGTACCTGGTGTCTGTCTAGAAAATTGTCCAGATTTCTTCCAGATTTTTCAGTATTGTTGAATATAGGCTTTTGTAGTAGGATCTGATGATATTTTTAATTTTGTCAGATTCTTTTGTTATGTCTCCCTATTCATTTCTGATTTTCTTAATTTGGATATACTCTGTGACCTTTGGTTAGTCTGGCTAAGGGTTAATCTATCTTGTTGATTTTCTCAAAGAACCACCTCCTGCTTTTGTTGATTCTTTGTTTAGTACTTTTTGTTTCTACTTGGTTGATTTCAGCTCTTAGTTTGATTATTTCCTCCCTTCTACTCCTCTTGGTTTTATTTATTTCTTTTTGTTCTGGAGCTTTAAGGTGTCCTGTAAAGCTGCTGACATATGCTCTCTCTTGTTTCTTTTTGCAGGCACTCAGAGCTATGAGTTTTCCTCTTTGTACTGCTCTCATTGTGTCCCATAAGTTTAGGAATGTTGTATCTTCATTTTCATTAAATTCTAAGAAGTCTTTAATTTCTTTCTTTATTTCTTCCTTGGCCAAGTTGTCATTGAGTAGAGTATTGTTCAATTTCCATGTATATGTGGGCTTTCTGTCATTATTGTTGTTATTGAAGACCAGTCTTAGTGAGTGGTGATCTGATAGGATGCATGGGATTATTTCTATCTTCCTATATCTGTTGAGGCCTGTTTGTTACCAATTATTGGTCAATTTTGGAGAAGGATCCATGAGGTGCTGAGAAGAAGGTATATCCTTTTTCAGGATGGAATGTTCTATAAATATCTGTTAAATCCAAATGGTCCATAACTTCTGTTAGTTTCTGTTGTTGTAAAAATATAAAAATTAAAAGAGTATGGTTGTCTTTTATCCCTCTAGGTCCACACTACAGTGCCCTAAGATATTTGCTGGATATCTTGGTGGAAACACATCCCGACTCCATGGCAGCCCAGTGTCTCCAGCCATCGTACACTTTCCTACACTCAAATCGTCACATAAAAGAACACACAACACAACAATCTTTGACACAGTTGGTAAAATATAATTGCCCACCTAAACATACAGAGCCCAGTACCACCCATCCTTTAAAAGCATTAATAACAACCTATAAATACACAGAGAAGAATCTTAACGTCAGCCTTCATTCCCCTGCCACGGCTTCTCTCCTCCCCACCCCCTGTCCTTTCTGTTCCAGTTTCCTCCTCTTCCTTCAATCTTCTTTCTATCCTGTACCTGCTGTCACCTGTATTTTACAAATTCAATAGGGAGAAGGTACTGGTGGAGTCACTTAATTCCTGAGTACATGACTAGGAAGCTGTACTTGGGGCAGTGGAATTAGCATCAAAATACAGATAACTCCAGGGCAAACCAAAAGTTTCTCTATGTCTCTGTTTAATTTCTGTTTCCTTGATCTATCCAGTGATGAGAGGGTATTGAAATCTCCTACTATTATTGTGTGATGTGCAATGTGTACTTTAAGCTTTAGTAAAGTTTCTTTTATGAATGTAGGTGCCCTTGCATTTGGAGCATAAATATTTAGGATTGAAAGTTCATCTTGGTGTATTTTTCCTTTGATAAGTATGAAGTGTCCTTCCTTATGACTCTTGGTTGAAAGTCAGTTTTATTTGATATTAGAATGGTGATTCCAGCTTGTTTATTCAGGCCATTTGCTTGGAAAATTGTTTTCCAGCCATTTACTCTGAGGTAGTGTCTGTCTTTGTCTCTGAGGTGTGTTTCCTGCATGCAGCAAAAGGCTGGATCCTCATTAAGTATCCATTTTGTTAGTCTATGTCTTTTTATTAGGGAATTGAGTCCATTGATGTTGAGAGATATTATGCAATAGTGATTGTTGCTTCCTGTTATTTTCGTTGTTAGAGGTGGAATTATGTTTGTTTCTCTCTCTTTTGGGTCATTGCAAGGAAATTATATTCTTGCTTTCTGTATGGTGTAGTTTCTCTCCTTGTGTTGGAGTTCTCCTTCTATTATCCTTTGTAGGCCTGGATTTGTAGAAAGATATTGCATAAATTTGGTTTTGTCATGGAATATCTTGGTTTCTCCATCTATGTTAATTGAGAGTTTTGCTGGATACCGTAACCTGGGCTGGCATTTGTGTTCTCTTAGGGTCTGTATGACATCTGTTCAGGATCTTCTGGCTTTCATACTCTCTGGTGAGAAGTCTGGTGTAATTCTTATAGGTTTGCCTTTGTATGTCACTTGACCATTTTCCCTTACTGCTTTTAATATTCTTTCTTTGTTTTGTGCATTTGCTGTTTTAACTATTATGTGGTGGGAAGAAATTCTCTTCTGGTCCAATCTACTTGGAGTTCTGTAGGCTTCTTGTATTTTTATCGGCATCTCTTACTTTAGGTTAGGGAAGTTTTCTTCTATAATTTTGTTGAATATATTTACTGGCACCTTAAGTTGGGAGCCTTTACTTTCTTCCATACCTATTTTCCTTAGGTTTGATCTTCTCACTGTGTCCCGGATTTCCTGTATGCTTTGGGCTAGGAGATTTTTGCGTTTTACATTATCTTTGATAGTCATGTCGATGTTTTCTGTGGGATCTTCTGTCCCTGAGATTCTCTCTTCTACCTCTTGTATTCTGTTGGTGATGCTTGGGTGTATGGCTCCTTGTCTCTTCCTTTGGTTTTCTATATCCAGAGTTGTTTCCCTTTGTGCTTCCTTTATTGTTTCTATTTCCATTTCCAATTCCTTCACCTGTTTGGTTGTGTTTTCCTGTAATTCTTTCAGTAATTTTTGTGTTTCCTCTCTAACAGCTTCTATTTGTTTACTTGTGCTTCCCTGCATTTCTCTAAGGGAGTTCTTTATGTCTTTCTTAAAGTCCTCCATCATTATCAAAAAATGTGTTTTCTTTGGTGGGAGAACTGGACTCTGAAGATGTCAGGTAGTCTTGGTTTCTGTTGATTAGATTATTGCGCTTGCCTCTAGCCATTGGGCTGTCTCTGGTGTTTGCTTGTCTTGCTGTTTGTGGGAGTGACTTGGTCCTGCTGTAGGCCTCCGTGTCAGCACTCCTGTAGAACTGTTTTCCTGTTTTCTTTCAGCCTTTCCTGAGAACAGGTGCTTTGCTCTCAGCTGTGCTAATGCTCCTGGAGACTGTCTTCCATCTCTATGCATGGGCAGGAATCAAAGGGTCCTGCCCCTGATTGCTCTTGTAGGTCTTTGCACCCCTCGGGCACAGTTGGCACTATGCGATTCCCTCTTGGGTCTGGACTGTTGGCAGAGGGTATTCTCCTCTGACTTCTCAGGAGTATCCACACTTCTGAGGTCTCAGCTCTCTCCCCCATGGGTTTGGGTGCAGGGAAACTCTTAATGTGTATTTTTATGTGGATTTCTGAGACTTGGGCTTTGTTCAACAAGTGGTTTACCTACTCAGCAATCTCCACAGCCAAAACCCAAAATTTTGAGCAGTAATTGATGACATGAAATTTCAGTTCCTTGATTTACAAGTTACTGAACATGAGGGAAGACTCCATCTGCAATTACTTTAAAACTTCCTAATGTCAAACTAGATACCTACCACAAAAAACTAGCCATTAAGCCAACATGAGTCACTTAGCATGAAACAATAACACAGCTTACTGTCTCAGAGAACTAGCCATTAGCTGGAGTTGATAGGCCCTCCTAGAAGGCTAAATACTTGTAGTAATTCAGATGTCTCACATTATATTGGTAAATTTCAATGTGCTGTTTGTGCTTAAAGAGATGATGGCTCTGGAGCTAGACTAGGCTGTCCATTTCAGATTCAAGCCAGTTTAACCTGTTCTCCAAACCTCTTTATCTGGCGATAGGCTGTACCTTCTAATTCTGGGCCTAGGAAAGAAAGAGACTAGTAGAGCATCCAAGAATAAAAGCAATGAATCCCCAAGAAAAGCTCTAAACTAAACTAAAGTATTTCCAACAGAAATTACTCTTGTTTATCTCATGATAGAAAAGTGTCTGCAGTGGGAGAGAGAAGCCAGAAGTTCAGCTGTAGAAAGCTCATTAGTAGACAGAAAGCTTAATTGGGAACTCCAGCTGACTGTCCCAAATTCCCTAGTCAGTTTCTGAAGGATGTTGTGAGCCAATCTGAGAATATTATCTCTATCTGTTATATAGATGTCTCTATCATCTCTCTTCTTGTATACTATCAACTATCACATATTATATATCACCCACCTATCAACCATCTGTATACCATTTATCTACTTAATAATCATTTATCATATATATACATATATATATATATATGTATGATTTATCTTAATACTCTTTAAGGTTGAATTGTTATATATTTAGTAACTCACTCATGGAAACCCATGTAGACCATTCTCTGGATCACATAGAACACTTACTATCCTTGCTGCCAGGACAACTGAAAAGCACAGCATTTCCTACAAAGCCAGGGAAAATGAGCCTGTGTCTGAGTGGATACTGAATAGATAGTCTCACAATACTGAAATGTCATTGAATTTGTCTGTGGTAACTGATGAACCACATTAACTAAAGGAAATAGATGGATAGAAAAGACCATGAACCAGAGAAACTAGAAATTTGGGACATCAAACTAACATAAGTAGTCAAAGAGATAACAGGAAAAAGAGACATTGAATTTGGCATTACTTTCATGGCTTATCTAGCTTTTGAAAAGGCCAATGCTTTTATTTAATGGCTAGTAAGAACCCTAGAATCATGAGACAGAAAATTGTCTAGACTTTCAGGCATGTCCAATCTGGCAGTGCTGCATGCATCTCAGGAGAGCTATAAATACAGATAACACATTGGTAGATAACAATTTCATATCTTAAGATCTGGAGATTGGAACTCATGGGCATTACAGAAAATAGTGTGTTTAATGAAAGATTGTTAGCTATCTTATAGAGCCTTAGGCAAAGAAAGAGGAAGCTTAGCAAAAGAAGTAAAAGGAGAAGATTTAATTAACTAAGTCATACTATCTCTGGGCTGGTTATATGGCTCAGTGGAATAAAGATTCCCCATGCAAGCATGCATACCTGAGTTCAAATCCCTAGAATCCACTTAAATCTAACCATAGTGCCTGTGGTCCTAAAATTCTGTCATAGACAAAAGGAGACTCACCGCATACTCATGGCCATATAGCCTGGCAAATGCAGCACTGAATGAGGAAGTCTGTATCTAACAGGAGGGAAAGAGAGTGTTAACACTCAAGGTTGTCCTCTTAACTCCACTTATGCAGAGTGGCCTTCATACAAATGTGCACACACACAAACATACCTCCCCACGTATATGACCCTCTTTCAGACACATACCCACTCCACACACACACACATATGCCCACTCTCCTCCACAAAAATACAAATATTATTTTAAAAAGAAAGGCTAAGGCTATGTTCTGATCAATTTCTCTACAAATATTTTAACTTACACCCTACTGAATCAATAATTTATAATCTGAAAGATGAATTATATGTCCTAATATTAACAAAGTCACTCATTAATACTCTTGGGTAAATAATATATATGGCCATAGGAATAGCCTTGGATGCAGTTTCTACAATGCTTATTATGTGGACAGAGAAGGGTAAAATATTTAATCAAACCAGAGATAGATCAACATTGCATCTCTTATTGATTACACTACCTCTAAAATTATGTTTCCAACTCTGTGCCTAAAAGTTCTAATTTCTTAGTTTCTATTTTGTTGCTGTGTTAGAATACCTCTACACAAAACAATTTAGAGGTGACAGTTTATTTTGCCCCCAGTTTCAGGGTGATATGGCCCTTCATAGCAGCAGGAGAACAAAGCTAGCCTGAAAGCAGAGAGATCACAATTTATTCACACACAGGAAGCACAAAAGAGAAACAGTAATGAGTCCAGTTCTAAAACTCCAAAAAGGTCCCTTAGTGATCCACTTCCTCCTGAAGGTTCTGCCTCCAAAACATTCTACAATCCTCTCAAATAGCACCACTAGCTGGACTACTCATGTAAAACACAGCACCTACTGGGGATATTTAGCTTTTAAAACATAATACTGGCCAATGCTTTGCAAAGGAAGATCCTGCCTTAGATTTCTTGTGATTTGAACTAAGAAGCACCATCACAGTAACATTTGCTGGCTTACTCTGAACACCCTGAGGAGTGAGACACTTAGGATGACCTATTTCCTTCATAAATGATAGTCAACACACCATGAAAGCTTGTTCCTTATATATTTCTTCCTCTGTCTGTCTCTCTCTGTCTGTCTCTGTGTTTATGTCTCTCTCTCTCTCTCTCTCTCTCTCTCTCTCTCTCTCTCTCTCTGTGAGTGTGTGTGTGTGTGTTTATACAAGCCAATTATTATGTTTCTCAAGAGAATATTGGTTATTTTGGCAGCAAAACATTTACTATAAAAGTATGATCATTATATTACTTTAAAACAGATCAAAGGCATGTTGATAGTTAAGCTGACCTTGGCCCCCACTCATCCAGGTCCTCAGCTTTTTTCTTATTGTCAATACTTCCTCTTACTTTCAGCATTTAAACCAAGTCCCATGCCAAATCCATGTTTTGTACACATTAAAACATCTCATTTTATTATTACTAACATGGACTCTGGGCATGTCAGAAAGTGATTTTTCTCCATTTGGTTAAATGAAGAAGGAAGACTTACCCTAAAACTGGGCATTCATGCCATGGGCTGGGGTCCAGGACCCGGTGTGAAGGTGACAGCCGTCTGAGAACTGGGAACTGAGGTGTTATTTGAACAGCCAAGTCTTCATCCATGCAATGCCAGGGTAGAAACACTAACCAATTAATGATTTGTATTCTGTGTCAATTGTAACCTGTATGAGAAGGCTGTGTTCTCTTTGAAGAAAAATAAAGAATAATGACTTTTGTCCTCTAAGTAGCAAGCCACTGGCAATGGGTGTGAAGAAACCAAGAGTTAGGCATTGATTTAAGGGGACACTTTTCTTTTTTGCTTCTAAAATTCATGTCATTTTGTTCTTGACAGTGTTAAAAACAAGAAAATGCCAACCAGGACATAATGTATCAATAGTAATATTCATGCTCTTGAAAATGCCTTCACTGGCAACAAACTCTGCTTTAAAATAAAAAAAAGAGGTGAATGCTAGCTGCAAACCACTGAACTGAGAATTGGACCCCCTTGTGAGGAATTAGAGGAAGTATTGAAAGAGTTTAAGGAGCTTGCAACCCCATAAATACAACAATGCCAACCAACCAGAGCTTCCAGGAACTAAACCACTACCAAAAGACTATACATGGACTGACCCAGGGCTCCAACTGCATATGTAGCAGAGAATAGCCTTTTTGGGGCACCAGTGGAAGGGAAAATCCTTGGTCTTGCCAAGGTTGGATCCCTCCCCCAGTGCAGGGGAATATGGGGGAGAGCAATAAGGTTGATGTATAGGGGGAATACCCATATGGGGTAGGGATAGGGGAGGGAATGGGGGCTTATGGACAGAAAACCAGGAAGGGGAATAACCTTTGAAATGTAAGAAAAGAAATATATAATAAAAAATTTAAAAAAATAAAAAAATGCTACAATCATGGCAATAATGATAGAAATAACATTTATAGAAAGCAACATAGTTAGAACAATACACAGCATTCATACCACATTATAATTTTCCTGTCAGTTTTATAGGTTGTTATGTTCCACAGAGCATAATTTTTATGCCCCAAGATGGTAGATCCATTCTAGCAACTGAAAATCCCAGTCCCAGACCAGGGGAATGAGGAGAGGGGATGCTTGACAGACAAATAGAGCAAAATATTAGCGGTCCCTTGACCAAGGCT
This sequence comes from Rattus rattus, assembly GCF_011064425.1. Taxonomy (NCBI): domain Eukaryota; kingdom Metazoa; phylum Chordata; class Mammalia; order Rodentia; family Muridae; genus Rattus; species Rattus rattus. Next base: position 15,263,571 of record NC_046163.1, on the reverse strand, counting down.
TTGAGGGATAGAGGGATCAAATGTGGTTGCATGTGCTCATATGGGGAGACTCCTCCAATTAGAAAAATTCTCACTTGTGGAATTTTGCTCTGCCTTAGGCAATAGCTCAGGCCCCATCTGTGAAAGTCATCTGTGAATGTCACAGAAAAACCAGTGCAAAATGATTTAATATGAAACATATAATAACTTCACATTATATAGACATTCACAGAACAGGAAGAAGGAATTGATAACTAACATGTCTTCCGAAACAATATTGCACAAATCTTTCTTCCTGATGATCAACATCACACACTGTACCAAGAAAGAAGCCTCACTCATTAGACCTGCTCTAAAATGTCCTTACGAAGACCTTCTCCTAACAAAACTGAGTTTCTGCATCCACCAGAAATGAGTGACCTCTCATCATCATCTTTGCTTTTTCAAGGATCAGCCCACCCAGGTCCTGTGCTGACAGACTTGTGAGCAGAAATGGACTCTCCTCGTTGATGCTCACTTCTTGATTCTCCCATACCAGGAGCACTTTAGTGAACTTGAGATTCAAATTGCCTTGCTCACCTCTCTCCACATACACCTTGCTCTTCACCAAAGGAGTTGTCTGCCACACATGAATTCTCAAATTCCTCTTGTCTCATACTTCAGAATAAGGAAAGTGCTCCCATCCCCCACTTTGCCATTCCTTCTTTATACAGTCATTTTGTGAGACTAGAGCTCAACTTCCTCAGCTTTAGGAGTCTCTGCTTCCTCATTCTGTCCCCACTTCTCTTCAGGACCTGGGCTCAACACTACTCTGTCTTTCACTCGTCTTCCTTGGTTGCTCTTTCCTTATCTATTCTTGCATTCTGGACAGCTGGTGTGCCTCTGCCTATGGAGCTTGTAAATTCTGGTGGCCTTGTCCTTGGCCTTCTCTGTTTTTCTATTCACTGGACTCTTTAGGGCAGGAGCTAAATTGCTTCTGAGCTGTTTCTTCACTGGCAGAGGCTTACTTGGCAGGTGCACTATCTCCTGCTGTCTTCATCTTAATGGAGAGCTAATTCTCTCTCTCTTCCTCTCTTTCTTCTCCCCTCCCGTCCGTGAGAGAAGGAGATGCATTGGCAGTTACCCTGGACTCTCTCAGTTGCCACAATTTTTTTTGTTGTTTCCTCAGAGGAGGTCCTGTCTGCCTTCCTGCTCAGGTGCCTGGCCACTGTCTGCAGGTGCATGGGAGATGCAGCTGCCTTCACTGCAGAAGTCTTGGGAGAGACAGCCAAGTTGCTTAAGCGATTCCACAGCTTGGCAGTAGCATGATGTTCTGGATTGTTAGAGCCTGAACTGAACGGAGAGCTCTCTGCTGTCTTCTTCACTGAAATTGGCCTGCTAGTATTTTGGAGATGACAGCTCTAGCTGTCTTTGGTGTCTCCTTCTCTGACTCCCTTTAAATTCAGCCATGCTATCTTCCATTCTCACACAGGCTGCTTCTGCTTCATAGATGTCTTTGGAAGTTGAGCTCTCAAGGTCCCCTTTGGTACAGGAGCAGAAATCAATGGAACTGAACTCTGGGCACCTGATTCTTTTCTTCATTCGGTTTCTCTGTTCTTCCTCCTCCTCCTCTCTGGAGAATCTTCAATGCTACAACTCTTTTGGGCAGGTTTAAGTAACGCTTTCATTGGTATAAAACTTGCTTATTAAGTACAATCTTCTTGAGGAAAGCTGCCTCCTCCTCCTCCCCCTCCCCCTCCCCCCTCCTCCTCCTCCTCTTTGTCCCCATCATCGTGACCATCGCCATCGTCATTGTCATCATCGTCATCATTGTTGCTACTGCTACTGCTACTGCTGGCTAGACGAGGCTTTGCTTCAGGCTCAGTAGTTGTGCTCCAGCTACTGCTTCCAATTTAGGTGGGGATTTAGGATGGACTCTTACCAGTGCAAGTATTGTCTTTTACTTCTGTTTCGGTGATGCTTAGTCCTGTAAGGCTGAATCAGAATTGAAGCTCTTGGCCTCCTCAGGAAGGGTTGCCTACATTTCTGCAAACCTGACCTCCCTTCTGGATAGACGTTTAGTTTTTTTAGGCATCTTTGGCTACAAACTTTCCAGGTGCCACTGCAAGCCTGCTCTGTCTAGATGGTATGGCAGACTTCTAAGCTGTTTCCTCCTCCTCATTGCTGTCTAACATTGGATAGCGTCTCATCCTTAGCTGTTTTAGCCACCACTCATTCTTCTCCAATTTCCTCTCTGGTGCTTTGGTTGGATTGATTATAGACAGAAGCTATAAGGCTCGAGAGAAAGGATCGATCCATTAACCTGCTGTGTAGCACCTCTGACTTTGACCGACTTCCAAAGTTGGTCACAAGAAAGCATAGCATGAAGGGAGTACAGATTGCTAATAACCTCGCAGTTTATTTTATTTTATTTCCATTAATTAATTTGTTTACTTTACATTCTGATCACAGCTCCCCTCTTTCTAGTCCCAGCTTACATGACCCCTCATTCCACTACCCATCCACTTTACTTCTGAGAAGGGGGAATTCCCTCTGTATACCAACCCACAGTGGCACCTCAAGTCACTGCAGGGCTAAGCTCATTCTCTTCCACTGTGGCTAGACAAGGCAGCTCAGTTAGGGGAACAGGATCCACAGGCAGTGAATAGAGTCAGGGTAAGCTCCTGCTCCAGTTTTGGGGAACCTGGATGAAGATAATAGTTTAATTTGCATCATAATTAACATATGCAGCCATGATAATTCAGTCTCTAGAGCAAAACCATTCCTGGGGAAGGTTTTTTGCCATTCTATTGTGTGTTATCCATCAAAGAACACTACTAAGACATGGATTTTAAACCAATAGAAAGTCTTCATTAGCTATTGGCAACTATGCTATGTTTCAGTGCTGTCTGAAGCCTTTCTCAGGGTGAGCTTTAAAGTACAGACATCAGGTGTTGGGTAGACACATTTCAGTTTACAGTAACAGTTACCCAGAAGTAGAACTTCAAAAGTCGAAAAGCGACCTAGGACTTGTACAGAATTATGGCCCTTGACTGATTGGGTCTTTATTTTTGTATTGGCAGGTATTGCTGCCTGCATGCTGACTCTTTCCTTACTTCCTCGGTATCCCACTTCTGTTGAATGAGGCAAAGACTCAGTTGTAAAAAAGAAAGAAAAGGAAAGAAAAGAAAAGAGAAGAAAAGAAAAGAGAAGAAAACTTCTGCAAGCCCTCTCAGTCTCTGAAGGACACGGCAGATCCTAGACATCAGCTTGTACCTTTGCAAGCTTGATGGATAATGGTTCTCTAACCGACTGGCACAGACATTTCCTCAAATCTGAAGTTTACTTGCCATCTAACTTGTAATAGGGTTCTCTAGGTGAACAAGATTCAAGACTCCTTCAAAGAATATTGACTACAAGATAATTTATGACATTGGCTTTTGCCATTGACTTGGTAGTCAAATACACCAGAGAAGCAGAAAGCATGATAGTGTCTCAGTCTTCAAGACTGTATTTCCTTAACAATCCAGACCTGGTACAGGAAGCAGAGATGATTCCTGAAGAGCTGCTGGTCTTTAGTCTATGTTGGACACTCAGGTCTGCTATCAGTGAATGAATGCAGCAGTGGCGATAGCAGCAATGGGGTAGATAGACTCATCGAAGAGACATGCAGACATTGAGACAAGAGCAGGGCTTTTTCCTCCAACCTCCTTTCATCTGACAACCTGCTGAGTATGAATTGGTTGTATTTACAAAGAGATATATTACAGAGTGGGCTTATCCCCAAATACATGGCTGTTTGAACTAGTTAAGCTTCTAGGAAGTAGAACTGAAGAAGCAAAACCACCACCAGAAAGCAATACCATTTCTCATGTATCTTTCTAAGAGTCATCCTGTTGCTCTAAATTATTGAAGGAGCAGACCAAACCCTCCATCACTAAAAACCAACAGAAAAGCAAACCCATTTACAGTATCAACAAGTCATCGCTTCTCGGCCTTTTGGCTAAGATCAAGTGTACAGTAACAACAAGTCACTTGATTTTCCAGAGTGATTATATTAGAAAGATGAGCAAAAGCATGCAAACAGAGCAAGTCCAACCTTGCCCATGTGAGATAGGTATAATTACACGATATAATTACAGGTATAATTAAGGTCAAACTTATTTTTAAGGGAGTACAAAGAAACATATAGCAAGAAGTTGTCACCTAAATTAGTGTTCTGATTTTCTTCCGTTGCATTGACAAAACTACAAATTTAATAAATTTCACTTAGGAATGAAAGTATTTATTTTATCTTGCACTTCCCTTGATGGAAGTAGGAGCAGTTAATTCAAACAACCTGAAGCAAAAACTACAGAGAACAATGCTTGCTGACTCACACAGTGGCAGGATCATGCTTAACTGCTTCTTATATACAGACCAGGACCACCTTCCTAGGGAATGATAACACCAAAGTAGGCTGGGGCTCTTTCCTACATCAATTAACAATCAAGACATGCTGACATGCCCAGCTTTTTCTAATCAAAATTTTCCTCTCAGTTGACTTTAAATAGTATCAAGATGACAAGTAAACTTACTAGGACAAGTGATACTGATCTTAGAGGTCAACAATTTCATTTACTATTTAGCAAATATGCTTGCTTTTGACTTTAAGAGTTCAATTTAGTACGACTTCTATATTTTTACCAATGACTTTTTCCACTCTTTCCATGGAGATGTGTTTATGAAAAGAATCTCTCAAACCTCTTCTTTCCGTCTGCTCACAGGAACTCTGCCTCAGGACACTGAATGTGTCAGCTGTCTGTTTTGCTCTAACAAGGTCTTATTTGTGCCAAGATGACAAGATAAATGGCAGAGCTGGGGACAAATGGTGGGTGTAGGGTTCCTTACCTGGGCAAAGTCTGAATGAGAAGGCAGTATAAAAACTAAAGTGTTCCTCCCACGGTGGCACCAAATAAATCCTAAAAATTCTTTGCAATGGTCCAAATTTCGCATTCAGACATCCTCTACCTTCTCTGCTTATAGCTGAAAGAGTAATTGGCACTATTCTCATTTATAGGGAAGGAATGGAGTCTGGTTATATTGGACCATTAATTTGTTAAATGGTTGTGCTCCTCTCCCGCCCCTCCTTAAGAACCATGGCTGCTAAAATTCTACTGCCTCCATTTGGGTGTTTGATTCAGGCAATGCCACATATAGTCGATAAGAAATAATTTAGTATGCTGTGAGACAGATGACAGGGCTGGGATCTTTTCTCCTGGGAGACTTAACCTGGAAATTCATTTTAATGGTAGTGGCAGTTATTCACATTTAGGGCAGCATATTGATGTCAGAATATACTCCTAAATCTGCTTTTACAGTTTGTGTACATGTTGAAAGATTTTACCAGCATATGGCCCTTAAATACTTGTTATCCGTCAATCTACAATGGTTACAAAGCCAGATGGGTATTGTAGTCCTTACTTTTTTTCACTGTGACAAAGCACGTGATCTATGCAACTTAAAGAAGGAAGGGGTGACTTTGGCTCCCAGTCTGAGCATATAATCCATGAAGGTTGAGAGAGCATGGCACCATGATGATGAGGTAGCTGACCATATTGTGTCCACATTCAGGAATCGGAGCAAGATGAAAGAAAGCCAATGCTCAGCTTGCTTTCTACTTTGCATGCAGGTGTCATCATGAGGAACTGTTTCGCCTCCTCTAGACAGCAGTTCCTGTGTGCTCACACTAGAGAAACACTTACCAGAATATCTCACCTCAGTGGCTCTCATCTCTTCTTAATCCCAGCCGATTTCAAAGTCCCAGCTAACTAGTATTGATTGTTTTAGACCTGGCCATATTTTGATACATTGTAAAGAGATTTAGAAATTTGGGCTAGAAAAGCCACCAAGTCCTCAGAGCTTAATTCACTATTCTGTGGAAAGTAGAAGATAATCCTTTGAGAAGTGCAGACTGTGAGGCCTGGCTTACAAAGTGACATGGTCATTTGTGTGAGAACTCAGGTGCCTGGTCATCTGGAGATGAAGAATTGCTATTGTGCCAAGTATTGTTTTGTCAATATAACATTCAATTGTCTGAGACGAAGGAACCTCAACTGAGAAAATGGCCCCATCAGATTGGCATGTGGGCTAGTCTATAGGACATTTTCTGATCAATGATTGATGTGTGGGAGGTACTAGCCCACTGTGGATGGAGTTACACCTGGACAAGGAGTCCTAGTTTATATAAGAAAGCAGAGTGAACGTACCATGCATATGAGCTAGTAAGCTTCTACTTTAGTTCCTATCTCCAGGCACCTGCCTTGAATAACTTCCCTGACTACCTTTCAGGATCACAGTGATGTAGAAATAAACCCTTTCTCCTCAAGTTACTTATTTATTTATTTATTTATTTATTTATTTATTTATTTATTTATTTGTTTATTTATTTATTATAAGTACACTGTAGCTATCTTCAGATACACCAGAAGAGGGCATCGGATCTCTTTACAGATGGTTGTGAGCCACCATGTGGTTGCTGGGAATTGAACTCATGACCTCTGGAAAAGCAGTCGGGTGCTCTTAACCCCTGAGCCATCTCTCCAGCCCCTCAAGTTACCTTTGATCTTGGTATTTTATCGTAGTGTGTTATTTATGGTTACTATTCCTACAGTAAAACAATATGCCCAAAAGTAAGTTGGGGAGAAAAAGGTTTCCTTGGATTATACTTCCACATTGTGGTCCATCATTGAACGTAGGGATTCAAACAGGACAGTAATATGGAGGCAGGAGTTGAAGTAGAGGCCATGGGTGGGGTGCTACTTATTGGCTTTCTCTCCATTGCTTGTTCACCTTGCTTTGTTATACAACCCAGAAAAAGCAGCTCAGTGGCTATTCCACCTATAATGCACTAGGCTTGCCCACATCAATCACTAATCAAAAATATGGCCTAAAGTCTTGCCTACAGTCCTATCATATTGAGGCATTTTCTCATTTGAGACTCTCTCCTCTGCAATGACTCTAGCTTGTGACAAGTTGAGATAAAACTAGCCAGCATACATAGCAATAGAAACCTTAACTAAGACATTAACAAGAACCTTTGCTTCACTGGGACACCTGACAACTAGGACAAAATGCACATTACATTAATAAATGCACAAATAATAAATTCTACCAGCAACCAGGGCAAAGAAACAGATCATTTCCTAGAACCATCAAAGAGGTGCACAATCTAGTACATGCCTTATTCACTCCTAGAGAGACTCACTTTGGACACAAGATAACCAGGGTACAACACAGACATGGGAGACACAGGCACAAATGCACCAACACATACCTTATGTGATATATGTATGTGTATATATACACATGTATACATGCATGTGGAGTCTAAAGAACAACTTTGCTGTTTCACAAAGTATATCTCCTAAGTTGTTTGAGATGGAGTTTCTTTTTCACTGGTCTGGAACTCAACTAGGTGAAGATGGCTGGTCAATGAGCCCCAGGGTTCTCCTCCTCCTTCCTCCCCTAAAGTCAGATCACAATCATGCCACTACACCCAGCTTATTTAATGTGGGTTTTGTCGATGAAACTCAGGTCTTTGTGCTTTTCTTGTAAGCATGTTCCCAGTGGAGCCACCTTCCTACCCCATATTATTTTAAACTCTCTAAGTGGGTGATAAGTGGGTCACAGCAGGATATTAATATTCTTGGCATACATTATTTACTACTTGTGGTTTTAAAAATACTTCGTTAATTATATTACTGATAAATTCACCATAACCATGTGCATTGTTACAGTTCCTACTGCTGCATGAAACACCATGACCAAAAAGCAAGTTGTGGAGGAAAGGGTTTCTTTGGCTTATGCTTCCAGATCATAATCCATCAGTTGAGGAAGTCAGGACAGGAATTCAAATAAGGGCTGAAAACTGGAGGGAGGGGCGGATGCAGAAGCCATGGAGAGGTCCTGCTTACTGATTTGCTTTCCACAGTTTGCTTAGCCTGCTTTCTTATAGAACCCAGGGTTACCAGCCCAGGAATGGCTCTACCACTGATCACTCATTGGAGAAAACTGTTTTTAGCTGGATCCTATGAAGGTATTTCTCCAACTGAGGCTCCTTCCTCTCTGATAACTCCAACTTGTGTCAAGTTGACACACAAAATTGCCAGTGCACCAAGTGATACCTGGAACAAACTCTTATGGTTGGTCCACATATATTGTCAATCCCTGTAGACTGATACTTCTCGATGGGTATGAACACTTCTCAGATGTACTACTCAGATGAGTAATAATGGGTTTAGTTACAAAATTCGAGAAGATGGAGAGAAGCCATGAACTAACTTTAATTCAACTAAGTGACTAGAGCCTGTGAGAACCTTTGTCAGATACCCACAGGCAACTTGGAACAAATTTAGAGGTGATTTCTTTGAGAAAGCTCCAGAGTATCAAACATTTAGTTTCTTAAAGAATTTGATAGCTTGAAAACTCTAATTAATTCCAAAGTTAGGCTTCAAGATCTTAGCATAGAACAATAACATTCAAATGCTCTCTGGTCCCCGAAACACTTCAGTGACTTCTGATGACCAAATGTTGCCTAGGACATTGGGAATTGCTACTGTGAATCATTATTAAGGACTTACCCATTTACTCAAGAAAGATTTCTCTAAAGCACTCATGCCCAATCTTACTATATTTATCTCCTTAGACTCTGCCACAGTCTGACCCCATTTCTTACTGTCTGACTGCTCCCAGGTGTTAGCAAGTCTCACTCTTGCTCCCTTTTTAGCAGGTCGAGAGGAAAGGCCAACAGCTTTCTCCTTTGGACCAGGAAATTCAAACTATGCAATCGCTCATGTGGAAACCCTAGCAGTTAAATATGTATCCCCAGTTGGTGGTGCATTTTAAGGAAGGATAAGAGGTGCAGACATGCTCTGCTGGAGAAAAGAGGTGTGTTTTGAGAGTTCAAAGCCTCAATTTCCTTACAATTTACTTTGTGCTTATGGTAAAAGGTATGGGCCACCATGCTTGTTGCCTGCTACTGTGCATTCCTACAATGATAGACTTTTATGTCTGCATAGTATACGCCAAAATAAATAATTGCTGATATAATTTGCTTCTTTCATGGTATTTCATCATAACTACACAATCCTAGAATACTAGCATATGACTGTAATCCCAGAACAATGAAGGCAGAGATAGGTAAATTCTCAGGGGCTTACTAGCCCTGTGAATAGTGCATTCAGAAATGAGACCCTTGTGATCATTGATGGCTTTGTTCATTTGTGCTGTCCACAGACCCCTTCTCTGCCATCTGCATTTATTCTTCTGTTGAATTATATCAAATATTGCATGCTTCCAAAATAGGAAAGGCCTCTCACTTGGCATTTCTCTGCTGGTAAGAAACAAGTGAAGGTAAAGTCACTACCTTAAATATTCCTATTGCCTGGTTGCTTTCTTCTCAATCTTCACTAGCTGTGGGGAATTGCTCTCTAAGTGACTAATTAAGACTGGTGTCCTGAGGTACCCAGCATTCCTAAGCGCTAATTACTTCAGATTAAAAGCCAAAGACCAACAGGCTTGAAAGTACTTAATGGAGTAAAGTAACAAGGCTGATGTATGTGTTCTTTAGGGCTTGTAGAGAGACTGTCCAGAAAATCTGAAAATCTGCCTTGCTGGAAGAGTCTCACATTAAAAGCTGACTGTTCAAGACTTGGACAGCACAATAAGGAGAAAACAGAATGATGGGTAGTTAGTTTGTTGATGTTGTTGTTGTTGTTGTTGTTGTTGTTGTTGTTGTTGTTGTTGTTGCTGCTGCTGCTGCTGCTGTTGTTGTTGTTGTTCCTGGTGGTGATGGTGGTTGTCATGGAGGTCATGGTAGTCGTTGTGGTGGGAGGGTATTTTTTAAAGGTTTGGGTTTTGGATTTTGTCAGTTTGACACCAGCCGTGGCTATCTAACAACGGAATTTCAACTGGGAAGATGTCTCCACTTACGGGCCTGTAGACAAACATGGGAATTTTTTTTTTTTTTGAATAATAGTTGTGAAGGGCTCAACCCACTGTATGTGATGATGCTTTTAGGTAATTCATCCTGAGTTTTGTGAGAAATCAATCTTAGATAGTCATGGGGAACAAGCCAGTAAGTAGTTTTCTTTCATGGTTTCTTCTTAACTTCTGCCTGAAGTATGTTCCAGAAGTATGTTCTTTAAGTATGTCCTACCCTGACTTCCCTCCATGGTGGACTTACTGCAAATTATAAGCCTAAGTAAATCTTTTCCTCTGCAAGTTGCTTTTGATCACAGTATTCATCACAACAATAGACACCAAACCAGTCTACTATCCGATTCGTCTTTCTATTCCTAGTGTACATCTAAAAGAGTGAGAATTTCCAGAGAAGGAGATGATTAGCGTGCCCAATCATATGTTCCATCTCCAGCACAACATAAAACAGTACTAGTGATGCATTCCTAGAATCCCAATAATAGGGCAGAGGAATATAATAGAGCTTCAAGGCACATAGAGATTTTGAGGTCAGACTAGGGTACATAAAACCTTGCTTTAAGAAAAAGCAAATAGCAGAATGACTGAATAAAATACTTACCTTGAAAACACAAGAACATGAGTTATATTTCAAGGCCTGTTATTAAAGCAAAACCCTGGGCATAGTGGCATGTATCAAGGTCTGTGATTAAAAGAAACCTCTGGGTATAGTGACATATATTTGCAATCCAAAAACTATGAAGAGGAGACAGGGACATTCACAGGACTTTGTGTCCATATAGCCTAGTCTGATTTTGGAATGCCCCATCTTAAAAGGAGAGTAGATGATGTGATGTTACTCCTGGCTGTCCACTTCACTACAACTGACATTAACCAATACCCAGAAATGGAGGGCATAAAAGTGAGGAATTTTTGCTTAATTTGAAAAAGGAATATATAGGTCTAGTCTTGAGCTTAATACATGAACACACACACACACCTTTTATCTGGTTCTTTAGGTAGAAAGACATACCTGGGCCATATAATCTGGGCCACAATGTTGATGAGGCCTATATAAGGACAGGGAAGAAGAAACCTTTTGCTCTTTGCTTCTTGCTTTTGCCTTGCTAGAAAGTCCATTCCTTCACTGGTATTAGAGGAAACTTCTCTGGGATTCCAGTACACACTGAAAACCAACTAAGACATCCAGCCTCATGCACTGAACAACTTCTGGATTCTTGGAATTTCTATTCATACCCGGTCATTACTGGGTTAGGCTGGACTACATACTGTGAGCCAGTGTAATAAATCTCATATCTATCTATCTATCTATCTATCTATCTATCTATCTATCTATCTATTATCTTTCTATCTACAGCATCTATCTCCATCTCTATCCATATTATCTCTCCATATTTCATATATATATATATATATATATATGGGAAAGAGAGAGAGAGAGAGAGAGAGAGAGAGAGATTCATTCTATAAATTCTGTTACTCTAGAGAATCCTACTATTATAGATAGTATCTAAGGAAGAAGACCTGAGGAAACCTATATTCTGTATACACACATATGTGCATATATATATATATATATATATATATATATATATATATATATACCTACATACACATGAATACACATACTTATGAACCAAACTGCAAATATACAATGAAAACGAGAGAAACCCATGTAGTGGTCAGCTATTGCAGGTATATCAAAGTGAAATGTTTTCATCAACTTGACCTTATGTGTAAAATTTGAAATGGTCTTTAGAAATCTTCACAGTTGTGAATTCACTGTCAGCATACAAATATGTGTGATTGTTCTGTGAACAACTATTGCATATCTGGAACAATTGCTGACCTAAAAAATAGAGAATAGTGCAAAGACTTTAGCAAGGAGTGCAAATGAAGATCTAAACTCATGTAGAAAAATGGACAACATGGACTCACACCAGCAGTTTTCGTTCCTTGTGATAAGCACCATGACTAAAATCAACTTGGGGAGGAGAGTATTTATTCCAGTTTTCATTTTATCACTAGAAGCCAGAACAGGAACTCACAACAGAAACCTGGAGAAAGGAACTGAATCAGAGACCATGAAGGAACACTTTGTGAGTTACTCAGTCTGATGTCTTATATAACCCAGGACTATTTGCCAAAGAAAAACACCACTCACCCCAATCACTAATCAAGAAAAGGCCCCATAGACCATGCTCTTAGACCAAGCATATGTAGTTAATTCCTCAGTCAAGAGTCTCTTTCCCAGGACACTAGCTTGTGCCAGGTTGACAAAGACTAACCATCAAGCATATTGTCTGTTATATGGTAGCTAGGTATAGATTATGAAGTGAATAGTGGAGGAAGGGATATGCTTCAGTGGTCAGAATGCTTGACGGACATGTATGAGGACCTGAGCGTGATCTTTCTTAGCAATGGAGAGCCAGGCATGATGGCACCTACTTGTGAGCCCTATGCTAGGGGTGTGGAGACAAACAGATGCTAGTCGCTTGCTGACTAGCTGGCATAGCTGAAATAGCAGGCTCTATGCTCAGTGAGGCTTGCTGTCTTGTAAAGAGAAAGGTGGAGTGATGTAGAGGTAGACACCCACTCTGTACCTCCTTTGTGCCAATATAGACACATTCTGAATCCCCTACACACTTTCCACTTCACTTGTAAATAAATAGTAAAGAAAATAAAGCCTAATATTAATTACCCAAATATCATTCATCCTGTGGCAAACTCCATGTTCAGCCTGCTTAGCCTCTGTGTGGCTCTTTCTATTGGTACTTGCATGACCTAGGTGCCTTAAAGTCACCATAAACTTAAAACCAAGAGCAGCCACCCAAATCTCTTCTCCAGATCTTACGAGTTTCTTAGCAGTTTTGAAGTGAGTTTCTCTGGCAACAGAAAAGGCTGCATGGGTTTTAGGATGTGCAATTGGCCAAGCGGCTTTCTAATTTCAATGTTCAGCGAACACAGCACTAAGTCAGATTTATTTGCAACAAGGAAATTGTTTGGGGAACATAACTTTTACAGGACATAACAGTGTTCTGTGCTTTTCACGGTTTTTACTGATAACATTTGTGATTCATCAGGAGAAAGGGCAAACTTCTATAAAACTACAAAACAGGTCTCCAAGGGGAATGATTTTAGCTCTCTTTCTAAATGGTCTTGATCAAGGGATAAAGAAATGCTGTCTCTTAGAGTCCATATAGTCCTTAGCAATCATTAACTCACAACAACTGTGGTTATTTGCAAAGGGATCACACAAGACTAGCAATGTCAACAATCAGTCATGGAGAGAAGAGGCATTCGTGGAGTTCAATACTTTGCAGTTGAAGTATTGGCATCTGATAGGGTCTGAAAAGAATTATTTTTGTAAGTTGTGTAGCCTCTGCTCAGTCCACCAGGTTCAATGACTAGCTTCAGACCATGGTCACACAGATGGCCATGGATAAATTCAGAGATTCAAAACTAATGGGAATAGATGTAAAAATATATTCCTGGGGAGAACAAGTGGTAGGGAGATGAGAGAGAGAGTGGAGAATGAGGATGGTAGGGAAACCTCATGGACATGGACAAAATTTTGTAAAATGAAATTGAGTTTTAAAAACTGTGGCAGGCTGGATAGATTGATCAACAGTAAATTGTACTTTTTATTGTGATTTTTCAGGGGGCTAAAGCTTGGATTCCAGCAGCCACTTCCAGCAGCTCACAATTAACTAATTCCAACTTCAAAGAATTCAACACTTTTTGTTTTGGACACACACACATACACACACACACACACACACACACACACACACACACACACACACAACTAAAATTAATCTTTTTCAAAGCAAGAGAATAATAGAGAGCAAGTACTATTAAAACTCAGTGTTTAAGAACACTGACTGCTCTTGCAGAGGTCTGGAGTTGAGGTCTAAGCACCTACACTGGGAAACTCACAACTGCTTTTAATTCCAGCTTCAGGAGACCCAATGTCTTTCAACTATTTTCTGTGGCACTCTCCTCATTTACGTTTATATGCAAGCAGGCATATAAATACATATAAATGAAAATAAACATATGATAAATTATCTTGGATTCTATGAGAGGCAAGTTTTGAAAACTTTTTTTATGAACAAAATGTGTACATCTTGGGGAATATTCTTTTCAGCTACAAATGTTAGCATGTGTGATGATTATTCCCATTTGTCAACAACTATATCTGTAATAAACTACAATCTAGAAATTGAGGGCAAACCTATGATCTATATCTTAAGGCTGGAAGACACAACCTTCTGATCTGAACCCTGAATCATGGTGGCCAGGAAAAGCTTAGGCCCAGCCAAGGTGGTACACACGTTTAATTCTAGAGACTGAGGCAAGGAGATCTCTGACTTCAAGCTCAGCCTGGGAAAGAGCAAATCCTAAATCCAGGCATGGTGGTAATACCTTTAATCTGGGCTATACCTTCTGCTGGAAGCCTACATAAGGACAATGGAGGAAGGAAGCCTCTCTTCCTTGCTTGCTGGCATTTAGTTGCCAACACATCTGTTGGAACCTACTTATTCAGTATCCCAGCTTATACAGAAGACCAACTGAAACAACTAGCTTCATGGGAATGAACTACTAGATTCTTGGACCTCCCATTCACAGCTGCCCATGGTTGGGTTAGTTGGACTGCAGACTGTAAATCATTCCAATAATTTCCCTTAATCCATACAGATATCCCATATGTTCTCTTGACTCTATAGAACCCTGACTAATAGAGCATGATGTGGAGATCATTGAAATTGTTTCATTGTTTAGGCTTAATGATCTTTAATTTTAATTTTGAGTGATAAAGGAGAAAATAAAAGAATAAAGAAAAAGAAATTCCATGAAATATTGTTTTGATATCAAGTCTTGAAAATGACATGCAAGAATATTGCAGAAAAAAGGAACAAGTGAAAACTTCCAAAGTATATTTTCTTGTGTAAGGTGGGCCTTGTGACTTACGATGCATCATAGTATTGTAATACATAGGGCATTAAACTGGCTATCAAATAAGTTGATGAACAAACTATTGTAATAATAATCCAACTGCAGTCCAGTTTTCAAACATTATCAAATGGGAAAGGAAGCAAATGATATCCTTTGGATTTTGTTTATATTTTGTTAAGTAAAACATATTGTAACTTAGGTTGATCATGATAGACAATCCAATATACTTTATGTAGCTTTTATTAAATTCCAAAGTTGGTAATAACATCTGTATTTAAATGTTAAGGGAGTATTTAGAACCATGTATGTACCCTTCAGTTATTAATGTCTGCAAGCCAAAATATTTACTGTGCACGAAGTATAACACCAAAAAAAAAATGAGTAAATTGAACTATTTCCTTCAAATAATTTAAAAGTAGTTATTATTGAAGCTGGAGAGATATATCAGTGACTAAGGGCACATTGTGTACTGGCAGAGGATCTATTTTCATTCCCAGCCTCTACATCAACTAGTCTACTGGGCTCTGTTACTCCAGCTGAAGGAGATTGTATCCCCTCTTCTGGTCTCTGGAAGAATCGTCCCACATGTGTGCACAGATACATAGGTGCACATACATTTAAAAATACTGTTTAAAAATTAATGCTATTAATACATATCCTTAAGGGAAATTTCAGAAGACAGAAAATTCAAATTCAGTCTCTACCTCACAATTCTCCTCCAAGAATATATGTAAACTATAATAAAATATATTGTAAGTCTTTAATTAAAAACACTTATTTAATCAGTAAGTATTCTATACATACTCACATGCTAAGCACAATGGCATGTTAAGACTTCTTCACTTCTTAAATGGGTTCATTTTCTAATATAATATGTTACCATCAAAATGTCCAAAATTCTTCAATTCCAACATGGTATATTGAGTACCATATGGTAGGATATATTCAAATGCATCAACTCTTATTCATCTGGAGAACTAAAATGTCATGCTAGGAATTTATCTCAATTGATTATATATTTGTATTGCATGGGAATAGCTGGAGGCTTGATCCTCAGTTCCATTTACACAAGGCATGGTTGCTCACACCTACATTCCTAGCACATAAGTGGTGAAAATAGGAAGATCGAAATGCAAGTCCATTCTCAATGATGTAGCCAATTTGAGACAAGAAGCCAGGATTACATGAGACCTACCACAGTAAAGAAAACAACACACCCAAAACACCACTAAGCATGCCCCTTTTTACAGGAAGTACCTCAATGCCTACATACATAAAACGGGGGAAGAATGACTGTGAAGTCACCATGTGTAGTAAGGAAATGAAACTGATGCTTCAAAGCTCAGGGTCAATGTTAGTAAGTCAAACAGCTGTGAGGAAAGCAGCAAATTCAGGCGCAGACATAATCTCATAGAGTCAAGTGAGATAAGTTGAATAATGCATAAATCGGGTTCAAGGCAAGCCAGAACTGGCAAAGGACAGACCCTGACAGCAGAATCCCTATGGAGAAAGTGCCAGAAAGCCAGTGGAAGGAAGAGATACCTGATTCCTTTGAGAAACTGCCTCAGCTCATGCCTAGAAAGGTGCAGCAGTAGAATTCTCCAACAGCATAAACGAGACAGAGTTCTGACATTGTGGAAGCAATACTGAAAACATGTTTGTCCTGGGGTATGGAGTGAATGACTAAGAGTAAGGTATAAACCAGACCATTGTGGAAAGCTTCCTGCAATAGCTTTCAAAGGAGAAATCAGCTTTCCACTCCATGAACACCAAGATTTTTAATTCCGATTAACTGGTATCTGTCTTAGAAGATTCAATAAATACCAAAGATGATCAATGGAGTTTATAACTTAACTAGGTCTAGCAATGAATGACCTGAGAGGAGACAAAGACAAGATATGGGGGATTTGTTTGTTGCTTGTTGGTTTGTTTGTTTGTTTGTAGGGGTGATATAAAAAGACAAAGGTAGGGTTTGTTGATGTCTTAGGTCTTCTATTACTGTAAAGAGACATCATAACCACAGAAACTCTTATAAGAACAACATTTAATTGGATCTGACTTACCAGTTCAGAGGTTCAGTCCATTATCATCAAAGTGGGAGCATGGCAGCCTCCAGGCAGGCATAGTACGGGGGGAACTGGGAGTTATACATCTTCCTCTGAAGCCCTCTCAGAGAAGACTGATTTCCAGGGAGCTAGGATGAGGGTCTTAAAGTCCATGTCCACAATGGCACACTTTCTCCTACACCAACTAAGCCAAACTTCCTTATTGTATCACCCTCTGGATCAAGCATATTCAAACCATCACAGGTGATAAGATGTACATATTCTATTCAGTACTGAACTAGAAATCTTTAATGGGTACATTGTGTGGCCTTTCAGTTCTGTATCAATTAAGCTGTTAATAATTGCACACTGTGAAATTTTTATGTCAAGAAAAGTTACTGTTAGTAATTGAGCTTTTTCAACATTCTCTCACAGTGTTGAATTAATTCAACACAGCACAGTTCTGATTGCAAAGGTCTCACATCAGAGGTCTCAGCTGTGGGTGTCCTTGTGCCTTCTTGAGCCCACCATCACAGCAGTAAGAAGGACTCTGAGCTTCAGTCTTAATTTTCATTTCACCTAATTGTAACCTGGATGTGTCTCATAGGAAACTCTCTGGATTTCATTTCTTATGTCCTACTGAGTTCAAATAATCAGAGGGAAGTCTGAGGTCCAGGGTCATTAAGAACATTATTTCAAGAAGAATAAGGGAGATATGGGAAACTGGATCCTAGGTACTTGTGTTACTTTGGAAAATATGAGGTAAGATGAGAGTGGAGAGAATCTCTGATCCATGAGCCTTACTTACTTCCAACACTGTGGTGCAGCTGAGTTGAGTGGAGAAAGAGCAGATGCAGGATAAAGGAAATGATGGCGGGGCTGGAGAGATGGCTCAGTGGTTAAGAGCACCGACTGTTCTTCCCGAGGTCCTGAGTTCAAATCCCAGCAACCACATGGTGGCTCACAACCATCTGTAATGAGATCTGATGCCCTCTTCAGGTGTGTCTGAAGACAGCTACAATGTACTCATATATAATAAATAAATAAAATAAAATAAAATAAAAAAGGAAATGATGGCTTGGAGTGAAGATAGATATGCATACAGGGATAATCTCCAGTACAACAAGAAATCAATGTGTATTATTACTTTCTTAACAGTGTGAACACCTGACAACAATTAGCTTACGGAAAAAGTAGATATTCTAATTCACAATTTTTTGGAATAGAGTCTATCATGTCAGGAAAAGCCTAGCAACAGAAGGGAATAAAAGGTGGTCACACGGCATCAATGGGCAGGAAGCAGAGAGAGATGAATGCTGGTACTCAGCTCACTTTCTTTATTTTATTCAGTCATAGTGCCCAGCCTATGGAATAATGTCAACCACATTTTGGGTGGGTCTTCTCACCATGATTCTTTATTTTTGATAATATCTCTTAGAAATGCCAAGAAAAGTGTGTCTCTTACAATTCTAGATCCTGTTAAGATGGCAATTACTATAAACCATGATCAACTTCCTCTTAGTAAGAGCCAAGTATAGAAAATCAGCATTATTCTCATAGACATATACCAACAAAACCTGAACAGTACCAGGAGTGGGGTTAAGGTATAATCTTTTTCTTATTAGCATATTCTCTCAAAGAATCTATAAGAGTTATACAAATGTATGACCTGAAATCTGTTTGGATGCTTTAACCTCATATTTTCATCATGACCTTGTGTCTGTAATGATTTTTCTATAAGAAAAAAATGTATCCACCAAGAGCCTGATATGCTATGAAGAATCCAGGAAGTATAGTTAAACATTGACATTACTAGGTCAGTGCAAAGAAAAAAAGGACTGTGGCTGACAAGAATGTAGAATATAATGCAGTTCTCCATGAATTAATGAGGGAGAAAAAATAATACCATGCCTTTTTCTAAGCTAATAATTCATGGGGAAGAGAAAGACTTCTGGGGTTTCACATCAGAATGTTCTTCTTAACATTCATCCTGGTTCTTTAAAAATCAGAATTGAGGACTCAGGGGAAAGTGGTTAAAAAGAAATGAAGTGTGTTCAGTTGTTAGTTGTCATTTGCTTTTGAAGAAAGAAATATGACTGCTACTAAAGAGTTGGTATTTTTCTATATCACAAAACAATAGTTTATATCTAAGATTTTTAAATATTCCATTTGTCTCAACAGTAATCTATATTCATTTTTTTAAAAAAAGTCTGTCTCAAGACCATATTTTCTATGAAGCCTATCAGAAGCCTTCCTAATTCATATTTATACTTAAAAGGTGCTTCCTATATATTTTTCCATGTGTGCATGTGTATGCATGTGTGGTATGTGTTTGTGTGGGGGATATTGGGGTGTAGAGCATATGTGTGGAGACATATATAGTTCGTATGAAAAGGCCAGAAGAGAGTTGTCATGTCCTCTGGAGTTATAGTTATGGGTGGTTGTGAGCTGCCTGTTGTGTGTGTGGAGCAGGAATTCAGATCCTCTGGAAAAGCAGAAAGCAATCTGAATTACTGAGCTATCTCTCCATCAGTAACAGAATTTGATTTATATCCTTTCCTAATAAAGAGTTCTCTAAAGTCTCCATTTTTCTAATTCATGTGTATTTTCCCTTTTGTCTTTATATCTCACCTGCCTAATGTACAAAGCAGGACACTAGAATTCAGTGCAGGGTATCAGGAGGAGAGGGTTTTTCATCCATTAATAGATAAAGAGAAAGAATGTGTTCAACGCTTTGTTCACTCTTTCTGTTGACTTCATTTTCATGACATATTGTCTATGAACTGTGTCTAACTTTTAGATTACCCACATGTTCCAGGACCCTGAATCATTTCAGAGTATGGTAGATTCCTGTTCCAAGTTTTATTTTTACTATGTCCATCTTGTCAACAGAAAGTTTTATAAATTTTTTTCCTCTATTCTGCAATTTCTTCAGTACCATCTAGCTGTCAAAAGATACCTTAGCCAGTTCCTTAATACTTTCCTTCTTTATCTGGGTAACCTGAACCTGGCAGCCATAATACCAAAGTGATTAAAAGAATTATGAATGTATTTAAATTGACTTGGACTGTAACTCACTAGGTAGAGTACTTCTCTAACAGGCATATAGCTCTGAGTCTAATATCTCATACGGCATAAAGCAAGAACCTGGGATTGGGCACATTTTGTCCTAGCACGCTGAGTTAGAAGCAGAGTCAGAAATTTTGTCACCCTCAATGACATAGCATGTGTGAGTTTGAGACCAGCTTATGTATGTAATGATTGAATCTCTCTCTCTCTCTCTCCCTCTCTCTCTCTCTCTCTCTCTCTCTCTCTCTCTCTCTCTCTCTTTATCTCTCTCCCTCCCTCTCTCTCCCTTCTCTCTCTCTTTCTCTCTCTCTCTCCCTCTCTCCCTCCCTCTCTCCTTCCCTTCTCTCCTCTCTCTCTCTCTCTCTCTCTCTCTCTCTCTCATGTGTATGTGTATTTATTACCTTAAATGAATAAAAATCACGTGATCTTTCATAGAACTCAAACATTATCTATTTTGTTGTTGTTGTTGTTGTTGTTGTTGTTGTTGTTGTTGTTGTTGAGTTGACTATCTGACCAATGTTCACTGGCAGAAAGACAGATAGACACATATACACATGGACAGAGACAGAGAAGAGAATAAGTGAACACCTGCTATCTCACTTGCTGCTGTAATTATAGGTTGTCTCAACTGTGGGTGGGTGGTTTTCCTTTCATTGAAAGACTAGGTAAAAAGCATAAGCATTTCTTCACACTTAATGTGTGCCAGGACGTAGGTTTACTTCCACTAATGATTGTCTTTTATTTTCCTTTATAGCATCTCTCAGCTGGATTTTGTATATTTTTATGAGGAAGCTGTGGTCATTGTTTGCTTTTGACTTACACTCTATAATAAAAGGAGTACCCAGGCAGGTATCCTAGCAACTCAGTGTTTTTATTTCTCTCTGATACTATTTTCCTGGATGTTCCAAGCCTTTTCTCAGGGTTTTAATTGACATGTATGGCTAATCTGGAGTTACTCACTTCCTCTTGGTCTGACTTCCTGGAAGTCAGCACTTGTGATTATGGATAATTCACCTTAAAAAATGACATTTATGGTCCTGAAAATGGAGCATAACTCCACAAGGTCATGAAAGAGGCATTGTGGGAGAGAAGAGTAAGGCTGTAGAACAGAAAGAATGGTAGTTCTTTGTAGTCAATGCCTTCCCCTCCCACAGGGGCCCCACTCTCCTCACAAACAGCTGGTGTTAGCATTCTCAAATGGGCTTGTGATTTTTGAATTAACATATGCAAATGTGGCTCCATCAAGTCACTTTTGTGTGATTCTTGTCGTACAGACTCAGATTTATCTATGATGAAGTTCAAGAGAAGGTATCCTTAGAACTGTCTGTCTTTGTCCTCCAAACTACTGACTGCAGTCACAGGGCAAAGACAAGTTGACCAGCAGAGAAGTTGATTCTTCTAAATGTTCCTTCTTAGGGAGGTTCAGGAATCTATGACTTATGCAAATCTTATAGGGTTCAGAAAGCACACAAAATTTATAATGTTCCAAAAACCTTCTATATTGTTGTAAGTAAAAGATAAATATAGGATGTATAAAAGAAGTTAGGATCAATTATACTTCATGATACCTGTATTAGGAGAATGAGCTTCGTGGCCATGGGATCTGCAATGAGATTCTGATGTTGAGGAGTATTATGAAAGATGTAGGCTCACAAACATAGACAGCCTGCTCACAAGAATCCAAGACCCTTTTCCTATGTTATAGAAACTGTAACAGTTGCTGGGGAAAGGAGACTCTCCAGCCAGCCCAGCTTCCTGAAAGTCATACAAGGGATTCCTGACATGTACTTCCATGGTTTTTCAATACTACAGCTGCCTTTGAGTCACCCATACCCCCATTAATAAAAACCTCATTCATACTCCTATAAATAACCTCACTAGTAACCCTGCCAATTCACTAGGCTAGTCTAAGTTGTACTCAGTTTACTGGCCTGCTATTAATTTTCCTACATTAGATGAACAAATATTGGTGGACATCTCACCAAGAAAAGTCATACAACAGGCTGAGACTACCCACATAGATGGAAGCACCAAATGAGATTATGAAGATTGTGATTTAACATGGGAAAAGGCTTATAGGGAAAGCTTCCAGAAAGGTAAAATACTGAAAGTCATGATCGACTGATTCCACTATTCTACCAATGTATCAGAAGCAATCTCTAGGCAAGGGATAGAATAAGGGGCATGCAATGGTCATGACTGACATGAGATGATTATTGGGCTTTCTGAATGTCGCTATCTGATTTTTGTTATGAATAAAAGATAAACATAGGATGTAGAAAAGAAGTTGGGATCAATTATCCTTCATGATATCTGTATCAGCTTCATGACCATGGTATCCACAGTGAGATCCTCATGTTTATGAAAGATATTATGAAAGTATTATGAAAGATGTAGGCACACAACCATAGACAACCATAATGAACCCTGGACATGGAGACACATTAATAGAGACAGCTAACACGTATAGCATGGCAAGGGGCCCACAGATAAAGACTTTTTGCTTTCAGAGAGCAGAACTTGGTTTCTTGCATTTGTAGGTTCTGGTACCACATTCCCTTAACCTATGTACTATAAGTCAAGAAGGCATATAAGGACCAGCTTCAACTTAAATCAAGCTTGTATGTTGTTGGCAATGGGTTTGAGGGAAATGGGTATGAGGTTTCAGGGTGGTAGGCAAGAGGTTGAGTCTATGAGGGCTTCAAGTTCACAGCAGGCTTTGATGCTTATATCTAGGGAAAGCTGTAGGAGACCCACAGCAGGAAAGAAATCCTGCTAGCCAGAGAGCTGGGATCCAGTAGTCACTCTATAGGCTAGTTCTAGGTTTAAATAATATAATCTCACCAGTAGATAGACTAGAATAAAAGGCAATTTCTCTTCTCTTATCCATATCACACAGTTACATTGTAGTAGTAAATATAAGTATGTATTGTTTGCACCATAAGTATCACAATCACATGGAGGCTACTACTACTACTGCTACTATTACTCCTCCTCTTACTACTACTACTACTACTACTACTACTACTACTACTACTACTACTACTACTAGTACTACTGCCCCTTCCCATATCCATGGAAGTGAGCACCACAAATATCATGTTCACCTTACCATAGATGAAAAAATTCTAATAAAATGGCTTTCCTAAGTTAGACTGAAAAGAGCTGCATGGAGATCAGATCGTGTACCTATCCCAAATCAACAAATTCAGTTTTCCTTTGTCTTATCCCATTTCCTCTTTCTTTTCATAACTGAGAGAAAGCAAATCTTTATGCTTGTTCTGGAGTTGCAGAATTTGCTTTGCAAAAAATCATGTTCCACTGGAATCACAGCCAGTTCCCTATTGCTCTGAACCATACATGTCATTCCCAATGGGGCTAACACCTTTACTGCCTTCGTTATGGTTTTACTGTGAGTGAAATTAATACACGAATGGAGAAATGCTATCAAATGAATGCAGAGCTGTCAAACTTTTATGGATCTTTTAAATAAAACACTCTTATTTTTTATCATCTCTATCAGTGAAGTCAACAGTGAAAAGAGACAAACTATACTTGTCTGAGAGTTACAAAAAGATTAAGTTATGGGACATAAGTTTCCTGTTGTGTTGTTTCCTATTTTTACTCAACTATTGAGATTCAATATATAGGAATTTGTGAATCAAGTTTGAAATGTGTTGTTCTAGTTTTATTTTTGTTACTATAAAAAATATCCTGATAAAAAGCAACTGAAGTGTTGTTGTAAAAATATAAAAAATAAAAAAGGTATAATTTGTCTTTTACCCCTCTAGGTCTGGCACCGCGGTGTCCCAAGGTACCTGCTAGATATCTTGGCGGAAACACATCCCAGCTGCACACTTTTTTACACTCAAACCCTCACATAAAGAACACACAACACAATAATCTTAGATACAAATTGATAAGATATAATTGCTTAAGCATACAAAGCCCGGTAACCATCCATCCCTTAAGAACATTAATAACAACCTGTAAATATACAGAGCAGAATCTTAACATCATCTGCCATGGCTTCTCACTCTCTTGTCTGTCCTGTCTCTTTCTTTCTGTTCTGGCCTCCTTCTCTTCCTTTAAACTTCTCTCCTGCCCATCCTTCCTTCTCCTCCAAGGACACGCCTCCTTCTATCCTGTACCTAATCTTGCCTGTACTTTACAAATTCAATGGGAAGGTGATTCTGTTGAAGTCACCTGATTCCTGAGTACTTGACTAGTCAGCTGTCCTTGGGGCAGAGGAATTAGCATGAAAATACAGATAACTTCAGGGCAAACCACAACATTCCCCCCCTTTTTGTCCAGTTAAAAAGCCTTTTCACTTTTATACAAATTGAGTACAATTATTACCATTCTCCAATTTATAAAGCATATGATATTTTCAACACTCATCCATCACTATATCAGTTAAACAGAACATTTAGTTATCCATTCCAGCTTAAGAAAGGCTTAAAATCTATATTATATCTTGACTAGTTTGTATACTATCTGATAACTATTCAATAAAATATGCATATTCAGAGTTAAATAGCCTGATAGGCTAGGAGACTATAATCAGGCTTCAACCCCATCAGAAATCTGAGAATGACCAAATATCTATACACAAGGAAGTCTAACATGGCTTTCAGAACTGAGAGGTTGTAGAGACAAATCTCCACTAGCACAGCCCCCGTTAGCAACATGTGAGCACAAGTCTTCAGCCTTCTGCCCCAAAATCAGCTGACAGACTCTTGAAATGTAGATTTTGAAGGGCTGATCACCCTGTCTTGGCAAGGTTTATCAGTCAACTATTCTGCATAATTTGTCTTTTTCTGGACAGTATTAGTCTGCTGATGAAACAGGCAGTTTTGTACAGTGGCTGCCTAGCCACAAAGTATTGTCTCACCTGAAGGTAGAGATGTTCAAATTCTTCATTAAATCCACCAAAGGGGAACTGTTAGAAGCAGATATGTCTCAACAAAAGATAAATAACTTTAAATCTTAAATTTTGTGGATTTCTGACATTTTTGAAAAACATCTACCTATATAAGACAATCTGTATTGTTTTCTTTATACCTTAATAATATCTTGAAAGTACTCTCAAAATATGTTTGTTATTTGGCCCTTAACTCACATGTGTAATCAACTCAGAAGTTTGTAATGACGTAAATTGAAGGACTGGCTCTAAACCTTGTACTTTTAAACTCTTTTAACAAATAAATTCTATATCAAAACAAAGATATGATTTTACCTTAGTTACCAAATGAGATTATGACTGTACAACTCAATCTAGCTAATTTCTTCCTGTTAAATTACAACCAATTTAAAATTCCTCATAAAAACAACTTTAGAATAACTACTTTCAGCCCCCCAAAGTCCAGGGAATTGGGGCAACGACTCCTCTATAACTTCTTCAAGCTGTCCGTGGGAGTTGAGATATCTTTGGGGGTAGGGGTAGGAAGAATGAAGCAAATGCTGTAACCGATGTAGCCTGACTGGACCCAGCTGAAAGTCCTTGAGACCAGGAATCTAAATAGCACACACTGTAAAATACAACTCTAAAGACAAAAGTTTAGAATTGAGATATCTTTTTGTTTGATTTTCTTGAATCAATTTTTTAGGCGGACTACCTCTATCAAATCTGATCAGTATGACTCTGTGAGGTTTCCAAAGCCTAATTACACTTTTTTAAAAACACAAAGACAAAATCTTTCTCCCAAAATACTGTGTTCCTTAGTCTAAAGCCAGAAAAGCTTGTATCTTGCACTCTCTCCCAGAGTAATAATATAACCATAAAACTCAAAGTCCCACCCATCATGAAGACTAAACAATTTTTTAAAAAGGAAGTAAGCTAAACAATGAGCTTGATAGGCTTTTGTACTCTGTGATATCAGGAAATTAACCCAAAATTCCCGTGGAGCCCACGTTAAGAGAATCCGAACTTCCTGTTGTGGTAAATATCAAAAGTAACCACAAACCCTGGCTAGCCGGCATCAACGAGCCATATGGCCTTTAACAGGGTAATTCATAGAACAAAGGACAAAGCACAACACAGAAGAGATGAAAGGCTTAATTCATCTCACAGTATTGTATGTGAGGGGGCTGAATATAGAAACTGCTGAAATGGATGCTGCCCCTCCAGGGAAGGTTTTTATTGCATGTAAGGGACAAACAATATCCATAAGCATCTAGACGAGTCTGTAAGCACACCACAGAATAAGTAACAGTGTCAGGCCTTAGAGCCTCCCCTTGAGATGGATCCCAAGTTGGCCCAATCACTGGACCTCCTTTTCCTCAGTCTCTTCTTCACTTTTGTTCCTGCAGTTCTTTAGGCAGGAACAATTCTAGGTCAGTGTTTTTGACTACGGGGTGGTGTTTAAGGAGGTAGAAACTAATTTCTCTAATTTGATCATAAATATTGTACATATATATGTGTATAGAATTATCCCTGCATCCCAGAAATATATCTAGGCAATGTTTAGGCATCAAGTAAACTTTTATAAAATTAAGTCAATGAACTACTTTTACAAAAAATACTGAGAACTAAATAATAACAAAAATTAATCCCATCCTCTGTGGCTGGGGATCAATCACCGGATAAAGCAGCAGCTTATATGGACAAAACCCTACATTCAATACTGAGCTCCATAATCTGGTTGGAGTCATGCAGGCCTGTGACCCATGAACTCAGAAATTGGAGCAGGGTGTGAGCAAATCAAGGTTGTCCTCAGCTACAAAGTGAATTCAGGATCAATCTGGGCTACATGAGGCCTTTTTGCAAAAGGACAAAATTAATAAATATACAGCACATTTAAAGTATGTAGTTTATAGGTCAATTAAAATGTCTTGATAAAAAGAAAGATTAATAAACAAAGCTCAGTTTTTAATTACATTTAGTGGTTCTCAATTTGAGTTATTTAGAATATTATTGTCTGTCTCTGTCTCCCTCTCTCTCTCTCTCTGTCTCTCTGTGCGTGTGTGTGTGTGTGGGGGGGTAAAGTGCATGTGGATGCAGTTGTCCTGGTACCAGAAGTGGGTTTTGTATTCCATAAAGCTGAAATAACCATTGTTGTAAACTCTCTAATGTGCATGCTACAAAATGATCTTGGGTTCTCTGCATGCACTCTAAACAAAGCAACATCCCTTCAGCATCCTGTTTGATGGTTTTAATAAATTCCATCATCATCATCATTATCATAATAATAATAATAATAATATAAAAATGTCTAATCCATTTATGTATATTATAATTAGAGTCAAGAGGAAGATTTCAGCTATCAAATGAAAGCCGAATATTATCCACTATAGCTATCCTGGAATGTGATAAAGTAGATCTCAAACCAAGACTCATAAGAGGATATAAAGGTCACTACACAGTAATAAATAGAGTAATTAATCAGAAATCTATAACAATCATGGATGTTTCATAGTAAATGTCAGATCTCTCAAATTTATGAAACAAATACTAAAGACCATGAGGGTCAGATAGATAAGTAATGATTTAAAACAAGTAGTATATTTTTAAACCACAGTCTTATTTTTACTTAGGCTACTAAAATAAAAAATAAGCAGAAATCTTTCAGAGTTAATGTACATGACAGATTAACTGAATTCAATTGATTTGCTTAGAGTATCTTCCCCACAGCCATGTAATATATGTGTTTCTCAGTGTCCCTGCATGGATGTAAGAGAAACAACTTTCTCCAGAGGTGGTTTTCAATGAAACAGCTCCCTTTATCGGGGATGAGGCAAGGGGGACATAAACCTTGGAAAGTGGGTGAAGATTTGGTGGTAAGTATACATTATTGGCTGGTACCAAGCTACTAAGAATGCTTCATTCACACATGGAGGAATTACAGATGATTGCTGGATATGTCCTTATTAGGAGAGATGAAAATTAACCTGTACCCTGGTCACCAGGCTACATAACCCCAAGGATGGCAGAGGTGGAATTACATGGGTACATGCACTGAGACATGGCAGTCCAGAGCAGGGAGGAAGCAGTGCTGCTCATGCCAGACTTCAGACAGAATTTTAGGAATTAGAGTACCTTTTGACATGACACTTCCTCGGTACCCTCTCCCTTAGTAGTACAGCTATTTGGTCCCATGAAAATAAAAATATTTACATTGTCTCATTAGATCATCATGGAATAAAGTAAGAAACTACGAGCAAGGAAAATATGAACAGTTCAAAACTGAATAATAAACTTGAAAATTAGGTCACTGAAAGAAATACGAAAAATATAAATCCCTAGAATCAGAAAGAAATGAGAATACAACTCAGCAGAACACAGTTAGGGCAGTTCTAACAACAAGTTTCACAGGTACAAGTACATTTAAAAAATATGGGAAATAGCAAAGAAACAACCTAGTAGTGCATCTGAGGTCCTCTCAGAACAGGAAGTAGTGAATTCTACATTTAGTGGGTAGAAATAAATAATAACTCAGAGCAGGACCATCAAAGAGCTTAGCAGAAAAAGGTGGTTGACAAGAGGCCTAAAAGACCTTTAGGTCCCTGAACTCAAATGACAGAAGGAGAGAATAACTTCTCAATAAAAATGTAACAAAAATCAATAACTATCTCAACATACATTGGTAAAATTGAACTCAGAAGCATAATGTACAGAATTAAAGTTCAGCTCTCTAAAAAAAATAAAGCAGCAAAGTGTTCTGGAAAAAAAAAAGCAGTTAGCCAAACCAACTAAAAGTAAGAAAGACAGAAGTTACTAAAATTAGAGGCATAAAAAAGAATGATTTTACCAATTCCAATAGAATCCAGAAAACCATTAATAAATCCAGATTTATTAAAAACTTATGTCCCAACAAACTAGAGCATCTCAGAAAACATAGATTCATTCTAAAATATATTCAACCACTAAATTAAATCAAGAAGATAAAGGAAATGTAACCATATACAAGTTGAAAACAAATGATTAATTGCATAATGTTTCCTAGGACATTGCCATTTGGGGATGATGAATTGTACGCTGAAATGACAGGTAAAGGCACATTCTAAGTGATTTGAGTGTTCAGCCTTATATGGGAAGTCTACATCAAAATCCTCTCATTCATGGCTTAGGCAACATGTAGAAAGAAGAAATGGAAATCATGCAAGCAATGGAGGGTAATGAGGAACACTTGGAAATATCTCCTGGATACGTCATGGTTATTGGTCACATGAACTCATAGAAGCTGTGGTTACATGCACAAAAAGCTTACAATATCTAATTAATCAAAACTTCAGCATAGATAGAGGAGGTGTTCCATTGCACTAAGGGCTGTGCTACTTCTAAGAGGTGGAAGGATATTTATTTCTTTTAAATATTTTTGTTTTCAAACTTATGTTTTGTAGTTTGCCCTGAAGTAATGTGTATTTTAATGCTAATTCCACTGCCCCAAGGACAGCTGTCTAGTCATATACTCAGGACACAGGTGACTTCACCAGAGCCTTCTCCCCATTGAATTTGTAAAATACAGGTGAGGGGCAGGTATAGGATAGAAGGAGGCTTGTCATTGTAGGAGAAGGAAGGATGGGTGGAAGAGAAGTTTGAAGGAAGAGGAGGAGACTGGAACCAAAAGAAGGAGAGACAAGAGGGAGAGGGCGAGAAGCCATGGCAGGTGACATTAAGAATCCACTCTGTGTATTTATAGGTTATTATTAATATTTTTAAGGGATGGATGTGTACTGGGCTTTGTATGTTTAGTTACGCAATTATATATTATCAATGGATCTAAGGTTATTGTGTTGTGTGTTCTTTCATTGTAGATTTAAGTGTAATAGAGTATGGGGCGGCTAGTCTAGGCCGCCACAGAATTGGAATGTGTGCTTCTGGCAAGATATTCAGCAGATATCTTGGGGCACTGTGGTGCCAGACCTAGTGGGGGATAAAAGACAACCATACACTTTTTATTTTTTATGTTTTTACAACAACACTTATGTGTCTATGAAGATGTGGACAGGTGTCCATAGCCTTGAGGAGAAGTTGTAGAATTTTCTAGACCTGGAATCACGAGCACCCACATGGAGACTACCAACCACCTGTAGCTCTGATGCTCTTTTGCAGTCTCTGGGGATACCAGAGACATTGATGACACACATGCATACACAGAGAGCCACCCAACATGAATGTTGGGAACTGAACTCAGGTCTTATGATAGAGATATAAGTGACATTAACTAGTGAGGTATCTCTCCAAGACTCAGGAGTCAGTTGGGAGTGTGGCAGATTGTCCATATTTCTTGGATATATGTCCAGACCTAATTGAACTAAGGAGGTTCAGAAGAGAAGTATTAGTCAGAAAATAGGGAGAACTAGTAGAAGGACACAAGTACTCAATAAGGAATATTATTGTTGAGGATTCCAGGCAGGTATGGAAGAAGGCAGTGGAGGGAGGCTATGGCTGAAATATCTTGTAAGTATAAAATTTTCAAAAGTAATGAATATTTTAAAGAACTAATATATGTATTAGTTATTGAAAATAAATGCAATAGTCATGTACATAAGCACACATTGTTCAAAAAGTTTTCAATATATTTCAATAACTCAGTGTTGTCAAAGAGACAGGCATGGAAATGGTAAAAATTACTGTGCTGTTCAGTTGCCTATCAACCACTGGATTCATTGTGATAATTCTCAGCATAGTTAAATAAGTGGAACATTTAATTTTATGAAGTACTTTAGAATCTATTATATTTGGAAATAGTTATGCTAGGTAACACATGGCTTTAAAATGCAAAATGATGTCGGAGCTGGAAAGAGCTCTTAGAAGTTAACAATATTTGTAATTCCCACAACCCAGATTCAGTTACTATCATCCATGTGGAGACCTGCATCCATCTGTAACTCCAGTTTCAGGGGAATGTGAAACACTCTTGTGTCCTCCAGGAACTCCAGACACCACACACACACACACACACACACACACACACACACACACACACACACACACACACACACACACACACACACACGGTGGGAGCAATGCCCTTAAAACCCTCCATTATTGATGTTAATGTCATAGAGTTAAGTATGACTGGGTTCATGGAAAATCCCCAGTCAGCTGCAGAAGAGAAATATAAATCTGGTGGTCAGAATGCCGAATGATATGACAAAGATGCGACCTTTCTGAGAAATACATCTGACGTCAGCATGCTCAGTGGTACGACAAACCTGTGACCTTTCTGAGAAACAAACATCCTGCTGACTAATGATATGACAAACCTGTAACCTTTCTGAAAAACCAACATCCTGTTGACATCAGCTAACCACAAGAGTACTGAGTCCTTGGCTTGCATAGATGCTTCCCAGTTCCCCCCTCCCTCTGTTACCCCTGCTATAGTATAAATTCAGCCTTGGGAAAAAATAAATTTGTCTCCTTGATCCGACTCTTGTCTTGGCATTCTTCTTCGAGTCTCTTGCTCCCCATTCTCTTCCAGGTACCCTCTGCACCCTCGTTGACTGTCCTGCCCAAAGTGCAACTATTTGGGGGTCTCCTGGTGGAGAAC
Source organism: Rattus rattus (assembly GCF_011064425.1). NCBI lineage: Eukaryota > Metazoa > Chordata > Mammalia > Rodentia > Muridae > Rattus > Rattus rattus. The sequence goes on along the minus strand of NC_046163.1, from coordinate 15,232,067 downwards.
GTCATCCTCCGAGAACAGTCAGGCCTGTCTTCCTTCTTCTTGGAGCCTTTGCTCCCCCTCGGAGCCTTTGCTTCCCCCACTCCCCGGCTACCGTGGACCACCCAACCTTGGTTCATCTGTTTAGTGTGTTTCTCTCTGGACAACGCAGTTCTCAGTGGTGAGTGATGGGACAAGCATTCTACAGACACCTTTTATGTCAGGACTCAAAGGAAGTCATTCAAGACATGAGGAATAGGATTAAGAAAAAAGATTTAAAGAAATTCTTAGACTTTGTAGGAAATATTTGTCCATAGTTCCCCCAGCAGGGGACAATTGATACAAAAAAGACAGCACAGAATTAGTGGTTGTTTTAAAGGCTATTATGAGACTTTGGACCTGAAAAAATTCCAGTCACTGCCTTCAGTTACTGGTCTCTTATTAATGATACCCTTAGGATTATCCCCACAGCAGCCAGTTTCTGCCCCTGTGGTCAAAATGCCCCAGGCTGGGAGGCAGGAGAGCCCCAAAAGTAGTTCCAGAGAGAATCTGCAGCAAACTTCGAGGAACTTTGTTTTGCCACACAGAATTCAGAACAGGCTTTGGCTGGGTTCACCCTACGATGATATTGGGAGAAAGTCTTGGTCCCGGCTCTTCAGCCTACTCCAACTGGAGGCTGTGACTAAGGTCAGGATCTATGTTTTCTTTTCCATCGACCTCTAACCCAATGAGACAGTTTGGTGAAGGGCTAGGGACTGCTACTTGAGTCCTGGAATTCAGAGGCATGGGGATGGCTGTAGTTCTATAAAAGGCCAGTACCCCAGTGTTAGCAATTTCCTTATTGGATGTAAGAGGCAGGAAGCCCAGCTCAACTGTTACTACTGCCTTAGGAATGACAGTGGAAAGAGTCCTTATAGACTCTGGTGAGCCAGTTATCCCTGACTATAGCTTTACTCTCTGATACCCAAGGCTTCATTCGGATCACACCCCCTTGGGTGAGCCTTCCTTCAACACTCTAGAGTCTCAAATGCTATTTTCTCCTGGTCTCTTGGCTCAAGTTTGCCAGGTGTGTCTGACAGCCTAGAAGAAACTTCCTTCCTAAAGCTGGCCTCTCCTCCGTGCTTACTAGGGTGCTGCAGGGAGCCGACAGGCCATACAATTCTTTTGTCAGCCGCTTGGCATCTAGCACCCAGGTCCTAACCATCTCTCCATCCTTTTGTTATTAGTTCTTAATAGAAGTCCAGCATCCTTCAGAGACTGAGTCTCTTGAAAGACAAAGCCACTGAGCTGACACTGAAGGGAGGTACTCATTAAGGGAGAATCTAAGTCCAGAGAGACAGCCAGTAACAGACTCCAGCTGCCCCTCTGCTCACTTCCTATTTCATAGGCACAAAGCTTGTGCTCATCTTTGCACTGGTCTTTTCATCCCAAGAAAGCTTCTTTGTTTAGCTGTGTGACTGAATGCTATTTGTCACCTGATCTGGTTGTTCCACCAGCTCTCACTAGGCCACCCCCTAGCTTTCTTGCCTGGCCCCTTCCCCCTGTTCTTAAGAATTTTATCACCTAATACTCTGCATTGTTTGACTTATAATACCTCCCATCCTACTAATATGCATGTTCCCAATTCCCCTTGTGAAGGTTCTAATTCTAAAACAAGGGGATGGTGCATCCCCCTAAATATTAAATTTGCCTCCACGGGTTGAAACCAGGATTGGGCATGGGGATAAACTGGGGCTGCAGAATGTTTCAATCAGGTGCCAATACAGGGATTATTTTTACCATAAAATTGTTAAGAAAGCCTGTGCATTCCTCCTCCTCAGACCCCTTGGACCCTATTCCAGTCTTGGTTCCTCCTGCCACTCCAAAAATTTTCCAGAGCCCCACGACAGCCTCCATTATACACAATGACTCCAGCGCAGCCTGTGGCCACCAGCCACCCACCATCCTGGTGCAGTTGGGGCTGGAGACTGCTGGCTCTCAGGGTCTCCAGCAGTCCCCAGCTTCTGGGCACTCAGCCCAAGAAGGAGCCCATGGAGTCGCTGAACACGGTGCAGGGCAGATGGGACTTCATCTACACTCTTGCACTCCACCTAGATAAGAGCTGCTTGCTCAAAGAGCTACACCACTTGGAGTCCATTGCCATCACACAAGAAAAATTAAAGCTCTATCACCCCCTCCAGGACAGCTGAGATATTTTTCCACAATTTGATCGATATCTTTCGTGGGTTTTGGCTTCTTGGATAACGCAATTATGATTGTTGTAGTAACCCAAATTGAATTGTCTATTGGAATTATTTTGGGAATTTCGATAATGGCAGTCAACATGTTATCTTTTCCTTCTCTGTATCAACATGCTATTTAATTTTCAGTTATTAATACTGTACTGTACGGACATAGGGTTTGCTTGTCTCTTACATAACATGCACAGGATACCTATTTATTTCTTTATTGTTTTCCTGTATTTAATGTTGAGGTTTCTCCAAATTATTTAAGATGTTTAATATCAGGTAAAATTGTAATTCCCTGCCTGGTGGCATGCCTTCTGTGATATTTCACAGTAAACATTTACAATCATATAAATTCATCCAATTTTTAAACTTCCACATCTATCCAAAATGGAGCAATGTTTTAAGTATATCTGACTATTTTAATTTTGACCCACACTGTCTTTAAGAGTCAGAGGTTAATTAGAAAAAAACAATTGTCTGCCCCCCTTTTATATAAACCTCACATGCTAACAAGTGTACTTATTTCTGATTGGCTTTTTACCTTTAATTTCCCAACTTTGATCAATCACAATGCATTCTGGTTTGTGAAAGAAAGTGCTGGAAGACTTCCTGTGCCCTAGAATAGGGTTAAAGAGAGCATGAAAAAGGTCAGAGAAGGCTTAGAAAGGAGAAAACAAGGAAGAAAAAAAGCTGAGAACTGGTATCAAAATTGGTTCTCCACCTCCCCTTGGTTGTCCACCCTGCTTCCCTCCCTGTTGGGTTCCCTAGTAGGCCTTCTTTTGCTTTTAAATGGCCCTTGGGCATTTAATCATTTAACCAGCTTTGTTAAACAACAGGTAGATAATATGGCAGCAAAACCTATTCAGGTATATTATCATAGGCTACCTATGGAGGATGCTTTTGGTGAGGGCCAAGCTCACCTACACATCTCTTCCCAGACCAGGCAAGGACCTTTTGGTCCTTGGGCCAAATGAGGCCAATATTCTTTTCTTGCCTGCTGTCTTGATGCCTTTGCTGAAACATCAACAAATCGTCACCCCTGCGTGCTGAGCTGGACAATCAATGATGGGTAAAAGATAGATATATTCACAAATAAAGGGCCTAAGACAGGAGGGCCACTATTAGCTGCTACCTTATCCCATGAAGGACCCTGGTCACGAGATTCTCTTGGGCATGTGACAAATATCTCTCCAACCTGAAACAGACACAGTGCCCAAGGGGCTCATTCCAGTACAGCATGGCCATTGGTCACCTTTTCAATTGATTATAAGGAAGGGGGACACAAACACACACACACACACACACACAGAGAGAGAGAGAGAGAGAGAGAGAGAGAGAGAGAGAAAGAGAGAGAGAGAAATAAATCAAAAGGAGAATAAAAGGAGAAGGAAGAAGAGAAAGAGAAAGAAGAGAGAATCACAGAAAGAGACAGACAGACACATACACACAGAGAGGGAAAGAGAGAGAGAGAGAGAGAGAGAGAGAGAGAGAGAGAGAGTTAGAGAGAGAGAGAGAGAGAGAGAGAGAGAGAGAGAGAGAGAGAGAGAGAGAGATAGGCCTCTGAGTTCAAGAGCACTTACTTATCTTGGGCATATCTGGACCTACCTCAGACAATTTACAACCATCTTTAATTCCAGTTCTACATTCTCTAGCCTCTGCCAGTGCTTTCATCCATGTGCTGCACATATAAACTCATCCAGGCACACACATCCACATAAATTAACAAAAATCTTTTTAAAAAATACAAAGTCTAAGCGGTGCTGGAGTGATGGCTCAGTAGTTAAGAGCACTGACTGCTCTTCCAGAGTTTCTGAGTTGAATTTCCAGGAACCACATGGTGGCTCACAACCATCTCCAAGGGGATCTGTGGCTTTCTCCTTATATATTTGAAGAAAGCAACAGTGTACTCACATATATAAAATAAATAAATCTATATAAAATGGCTAAGCCTCTGCTACGAAGAGCTCACAATTAAATAGACAAGATCTATACTATAATACAATTTAGAGATAACAAAATCCATGGAGCTTATTAGGTGCCAAGCCTGCAATGCGATGCACTGTTAGAATTCACAGAGGACAGAGAGCAAATGAGGTAGCATCACTAGGAAAGCTTCAATAATAGCAATCATCAGATGGGGTTTCATTGCCAACAAAAACAGAGAGGAAATAATAATACTTACATGCTTTCGCTAGAATGGTTCTTAGACACAGCACTAAAGTAAGGATATGTACCACATCATCAGAAGAGACTTCTCAAAATGGTTATTTGAGCCCAGGATGAAAAATCAATGACTCTCCTTCTCCCTTAGTCTATCAGTAAAAACATAGCTCAGCAGGGAGAGATAGAACCACCTAGGCTCCTTTTCCATTCAAGCCGGTGCACTAGTGGCTTCTCTCTGTTTCCTGAGATGTGGGTGGGAGGATTTGATATAAACCTTGCATTTAGGACTGAGTCCAATCCCTCAGGTAAACTTTCACCAGTTGTCTACACTTCATACTGGTTTGTCTTTGAACAGAGAATCAGTAGGAAGTGTATGAAGCACTACCCATCTAAGACTATATATATATATATATATATATATATATATATATATATATATATATATATATATATCAGCCCCATGATTCATGTCAGCATAACTGATGATCATGCAGACTTAGTTTTGCTTTCTAGACAGCTCCAAGGCAGACAACTCTGGTTCATATAAAAGTCAAGGATCAATCAGAAGCACCACAGTTTTCAATATACAAATTGGAAAGAATAAGACAAATTCACCTCCTCCCCAATCTCCTAAACTGTTGAAGTCTTACTTATTATGGTGCTGCACTCAGTTATATTCTGTTGGAGTCACCCTCATAGCAGGAGTCCTGAGGAAACAAGCTCACCTTTATTAAAATATGAAGACTGGAGAGGAGGAACAGCTTAGAGAGAATGCTCAGCGGTTAAAACCACCACACTGGCTGCTCATCTAGAAGACCTGGGTTCAATTCTCACCACCTATATGCTAGCTCACAACTATCTGTAACTCTGATTCCAGAGCTTTTGACACTTCATGCAGAGAGACATACATGCAGGCAAAATACCACTGTACATGAAATAAAGCTAAACAAGTTTTTATAAATAATACTCAAAAACAGGATTAAAAAAGATCTGTAGAGTGATGGGGTAGTCTGAAGTGGTAGCAAAGTAATATACAGTCATGTTATGCACTGCAGCCATGGTTAGCATTCCTCTTGAGGACCTCAAGGACAACCAAGGAATTTGTAAGGAATTTTCAATCAGCAAAAATTAATTATCTTTTCATTCTCGTTCTGTTTGTTTTCTGCAGTGGATATAACAAAGGTCAAAGAGCGTATCTGGGTAAAAGCAAAATAAATTATGCACAGAAACCAATAACAATCTGTTTATTAAAGTCCAATAATCATTTCTACCACTACTGAAAATCATGATTCATAAATATATTTTAATATATATTGAATATATATAATATATAATGAATTCATTAATTGTCTAATAATATACATATATCTTTAAAAATGTTTTCCTAGTTCTTTAACAATTTCATACACACGTATAAAGCATTCTAGTTGCTCCCTCCTCCAACCTCTCTTAACCTTCTTCCATCCCCATGATTCCCTCTCTCCTTACTCCCATGCCCTTTTCAAGATGTTTGACTCCTGGGGTTTTGTTGTGCCTTGGAATGTGTGGTCTATTTAGACTTACCATTTATGTGACTGTCGATAGGCCATTGATGTGAACATTCAATTAAGATTGGAGTATGGTGGGGTCATCAGTCAGTATACAACTGAAGGCAACAACGAGCCTCTCCCTGATTCTGTCAGTAGAAAATCATTCAGCAAAAAGGGACAGGGGTCCCTGGGCTCCTTCTCTATTCATTTCTCACTGTTGATGAGCCCACTCTTGTAGAGACCGCAGTTGCTGAGATTCTGTGATTACATTACAGTGACCCATATGAACAGAAGCTATTAGGAGCTTCTGAATATTAATTAGTTCGACTATAAATGTTAAGACTTTACTATTAGACTGAAGAGGTGACTCAGTGGCTGAGATCATGTACTGCTCTTGCAAAGAACTGAAAGGTTCTTAGCATCCACATAGAGATCACATAACTATCTATAACCCAGCTCCAGGTGAATCAAACATCCTCACTGGCCTCTGTGAGAACCTACAATCACACACTTACACACTCACACACATGTGCACATCATTAAAGTAAGTCTGTGAAAGGTCTTTAATATGTATTAAATGGAGATATGAAAGACAAGTAAAAATCAAATAAAAATTCAATTCCTCCATCTAAAAACTTATTAGACGAAAAATGAAACACAGCTGTCTTTTTATTTTACCATGTTTTCTATGTCAAAGTAAATAAAAATAAGTTATTGGCATTCAGAAACCTACTACAGGTAAATCTGTGGAAGAGAAATATTAACTGTGGGTTGTGGAAAACTACTGTCATCTGCTCATGGTAAAAGATAGCAAGTTTAATATTTAATAATTTGCTCGAATGGATATTAAAGCAACTTCTCAGGCATGTTCTCAGTGTCCTAATGACTGAACACCATTTTTAGAGAAATATGTTTTAAATATTAACTGTCTCTCAAAAGTGCAGCAGGCCTTTGACACATGGTCCTTCGATCTAATCACAGTATTCATCAAATGATGGGTGGCCACTTATAAACAGGTCCTATCTTCACTTAAGATGTATTTCCAAGAAAAGACATTGACGAATGCCCATGTTTCGAGTTTAAGTTGGTAGCAGTAACAGATAAAAATCAGAAAGACTCTTCAGAAGATAAAAGCGGCCAGAGGGAAACCATTCAGGTCATTTGGACCATTAATATATCTGCCAAGTCTGCAGAATGAACTCTTCAGCATTTTAGAATCCAGGAAAAAAAAACACAAAATTAGTACAACACTAACCTTGATGTGGAGCCTAAAAGTACATCAGTGCTTATGTATTCATCAGACTTCATTAGCATAAGGGGGATAGATCACCAAATAAAAAGTATATAAACTGAAACAACATTGTCTACTGGAAACTATTTCAGGAAATATTTAATTTAATGCTATATAAATATTTTTGTTGGATGAATTAGTATCTATTGTATATATATATATATTCATTTTTGTCTGTGAATACATATGTGTACTCATGCAAGAGGGCACAGGTCAACAATGGATTCCATTTTCAGACACTGTCCACTCGCCCCTCCTCTGCTTCTTCTTCCTTTTCTTCTTCTTCTTCATAGTTGAGGTATCTTACTGGTTTGGCACTTACCAAGTTTACTTGGCAGACTGGCTAGTCAATCCCTATGAATCTGCCTTTTTCAGCTTTGACACCACTGAAATCACAGACACATAGAAGCATATCAGACTTTTTAAATGTGGGTTCTAAGGAATAAGCTTGAATCCTTGTGCTCACATTACCAACTAAGCCATTTCCTAAGCTTCTGTTCTATGACTTCACATTAAAAAATATATGAATTCAGATTTTTAGTATCTGACTCTTCCACTATCATATCTTTGGAGAAACTTCAGTCTTCAAATAAAACCAGCAGAGGTGATATGCAGAATTGCCCCAGAGTATGTTTTCACAAGATGAGAAATGCTGGCCCTATATGATCTACCAATAAAAACAGATCTGGTATATCCACTCCATTCTACTGACCAAATTCAGAACCACAACAACATATCCAAGCAGACACTTTGCAGTCTATTAGTCTATTAGTATGGTACAGATGTAAAAAGAGTCCCAAAAATTATTTAGACATGTAGGAAATTACTCTCTTCCCATTTCATTGAGCCTCATCCCATGAAGTTCCAATTAAAATGTCATGTTTGATATTTACAATGAAATATGACACCCAGGTACAGGGAACAAGAATCAGAGAATGAAGAATTTGTGAAATGTGACTTTTGTAGGATGGAATGCACAAGCCCCAGGAGCAACAAGATTCACATCTAAGCATTGCTGGAAACAACATAGCTAGAAGTTTTCTTTAATACTTCATGTGAAAAGCACCATCAATGCTTTGAAAATGATGTAACAGAGAAAAACACACAAATATATAAAAATATACATGTATATGTACACACACACACACACTAATATATACACATTTTGGGCCACTTGTCCTAATTGACTACACCTTGGAACTATGGTCAAAGTAAACCCTGTTCTTCTCTTTCAGTTTTGATGATTCATGTCCATTCTTCAGGAAGTAAGTTATGGCATTCCTTCAGTTTTGTGCCAAGACAAACTTCATGCTGTACTATTTTAATCAATAATATTTTGCTGGATAAAGTAATATATGGTTGAATATACAGTTGCTAAGTAGTTCTGAAACTCCTCTGGGATAAATCAAACAGTGTTCCTGTGAATTTTCAATTTGTAAACACTTGCTCCTTTTTTCAGTAGGTTTTGGTGGTTTTGCCTACTTCATGCTAAGGATGTGCTGAGAAATATATTGCTGGTGGGCAAACACAAGACTCTCAGGTGTGCCCAGTAGAATAGCTTAGTAGATATATTTATTCTTCCAAGGCTGATGCTAAGAGACATGTATTTCTGACTCAGTTCTCACCACAGCACTACTAGATATTTATTTACTCTTCCTCTTATGATGTTGGTACATATTCCCAAGGTTTCATTGGTTATAGAGAGTGAATGCATATAGTTAACGCTAGAATATATATCAATATAAGTTGGATGATACTCAAAAGCCACAGTTTCCTATTTACAAAATTAAATCAGCCATACTTGTGTCTATGCAAAAACCCTGATTTTGAAAGAAAAGATTAATCAAACATCTGGTCTTTTGAGTATGAAAAGAAACTGGCATATGGTGTTTAAACAAGTTTATTTGTATCAATATAGATAGCAATTTGCCTCAAGCCAACCATCTTCAGTCTAGTACTTAGAAAACAACAGTTGGTAAGAAGGAAATACAGAAAATATAAATTCCTCTTACTATCTACTGATTATTATTGATAAATCACCACATGCCATTAAACTTCTTTAAATATTAAATCAAAACATGCAATATAATGTTTGTAGGACTCATGTTTAAATAATCCTCAGGCTTGAAATAGAAGTACAATGGTGAAGAGCATTAAGACGACTCTGGCTTTTATCCCTAGCTGTGCCGTTATCACAGTAACTACCATCATTATCTTCACCACAACATCAGCAGCAACAACAACATCTTCCTCATCAACATCATCACTGCCAGCAGCACAACCACTACAATTCTCATCATCTTCATCTTTATTATCAATACCACCACCATAAACAGCAACAGAGCATCTTCATTACCACCACCATCTCTATTATTATAACCATAATTGATCATCTTTATCAATACATCTTCATTATCACTACCCATCAGCATCTTCATTATTACCAACATTGGCATCTTCATCCCTATCCATCATCATCTTCATTTTAACTTCGTTATCATCATCATTATCACCATCATCGTCAACAGCATCATCATTGTTATTATCTGCAAGTAATTTTCAACCATGAAAACATCAGGAGCTTTCTGGGACACCTCTTCTACCATTCAGTCAATCATTGTAGTAATGTTGGGCTATAAAGCATAAGACTTATATCTCAATAAAGGAATTAATATAATACAGGAATATTACACTTTTCATGAGTCTTCAGATATTACCAATAATTAACACTGGCTTATACAAAGGACAGAAGTGACATTTCTTATATTTTCTGTGTGCATAAATAGTTAGTTGTTCACAGGCAAAATGGCAGACTTATGCTAAGAGAGAAAGAGATAAAAACTGAATTTCAGTAAGTATTTTTACGTTTCAAATATTTATTTAACAAATAGTTAAGATTATGATATTTTAAGCTCACTTGCTACCGGAAGCAACTTTACACTATACAAAAAAACCAAAAATCAATACTTTACATCATTTATTCTATTGTGTTTTCATTATCTCCTTTTTCAAACTATGCCCATTTCTGAGAGGATTGCATAAAGCCCAAGCTGGACTTAAGCTCACTGAACTTTATATAGAGACAAATGTGATCTTGAATTGATCCTCTTGCCTCTACCTCTCAAGTGCTAGGATCACAGATATGGACAGCACCATTTCTGATTCATGTGGTGCTAGGAATTGAACCCAGAGTTTATACATGCCAGGCAATATTTTTAACAACTCAGCTACAGTTCCATCCCCTAATTTTTTTTCATTTTATTTAGCAAACTTATATCAAGATAAATTGATCCCCACCATGTGTCTGCTAATATACTTACTTCCCGCTTGTTCCTCTGTAGAACCCTATTCACAATGTTCTCTCCAATGTCCAAAGAACTCAGTGACTGGCACAGTGCAAGAGCTTCCTGATCAGGAAAAAAAAATTGAAACCTTGTAACAGATTCCCCTATGATGCTAATATGTTAAAGTCTATCTCTATATAATATACATTGAAAGGTATCTGTGGGATTTCATGGGCTTTATATAATAATACTCAGGGAAAAACATGTAAATTTTCCATTTGAAAGAGAAGCAAACAGATTCATACTGTTTTATACAAGAAAATGCCTGTGGTCTTTCACTCAATGGCAATTGGACTTGCAGGCTTATTATATTGATTAAAAGGCACTAGACAGTAGCTTTTCATTAGTTATTAAGCATTTAAACCTACTTCTTATGGTTAATTGGGAAACACAGGCCTGTATGTCTTTGTGCCCAGTCTCAGCTACAAGAAAATAATGTTTTTATTCTGAGCATGCTTCTCATTCATCGCAACCCTATGACATACTTTATTTTATTAAAATAATAAATGGATAGTCTTAAATTACTACTCACCTAAATGGGTTTATTTTAAGCCACATGGAACAATATACAACTATATATTGTATAACGTTAAAACTGTGAATGTTGGTCATGAACAGCTTGTAGATTTGAGCAAATAGAGTATGTAGTAGCACTATATGCTCTCAGTGCTTCCCAGAGTTCCAGAAGAATGAGAAAGAGAATCATTAATTCATTCACTTTTTCAAGGAATTTTAAAATATATTTTGTCTTTTAAATTAGCATGCAAACTGTTATCTATCATAATGACATTTCCTTTTTAAAACATTTTATATTAATTGATTAATTAATTAATCAATTTATTGAATAAGAGGAAAGATATGCATACATGTGCATACCACCCTGTGGAGAGTAGAAAATATCTTGTGGGAGTCAGTTCTCTCCTTATACTATGCAGGTCCCAGGGATAGAACTCAGGTCATTAAGTATGGCAGCAAGCACTTTGGTCAGTAATTAACCTTGTTGGGTCCATATTGATATTTTAAGGTCATTGGACTTTTGTTAATTTTTTGCCTCCCTCATCTTCGTAGCCTTCTTTCTCACCTATCCTTCAATGGATACCTCATCTCCTTTCCATTTCATGGTTTATATGTCTTTTTTGCAATTCCCTCTTCCTTACTATCTCTTTTTATTTTATTTATCTCCTTTGTAGCTTTACAGGCATTTACAATGATATCCATTTATATTCATACATATGAATATTACATATCTGTACACACATACACACATTATATATAATAATCTGTGTATATGAATGATCTACCTATGAATGATGATATGAGTTATCTTCCCTCACTAGCTGAAAAATGATGACGCCTGATTACAATCTATGTCGGCCATGACTATGACTAGGCTTGATGCTAATGATTTCACTCCCAGAATCAGTATAAAATGCCACAAAACAAAGTCAGTGTCTGAAGATGGCCCAATTCGTGACATTACCCACTTAATAGTTGAAAAAGTTTGATGGTTATTTTCCAATGGATGAGTGAGGAAAAATACCTGATGAAAATTAACCTTACTTCTTTTTCCTTTTTTTATATAAATTTACTTCTTTAGGATCTACAAAGCCTCTGAATAGAGTCACCAGTGTGTGCTGGAATCTTCACAAGAGACGTGAACTCAGGATAGCTATACCAGTGGTCTTATCTGAGCTTAGAGCAAAGTTTGTTTTCCCTCTTGAATAATTCTATAATTCTTTTCAAAGTGAAAAAACACAACTGGGTAGGACATTTGATCTCCTTCCTAGATATTCCACTATCCTTGGCTTCTGCCTATGGTTATCATATAATTTTGTTATCTTAATGGTGACTCCCAGATAAATATACCAGATATACATGGATTATGGGCAAGAGGCTAAAGACTGGAAGTTTATACAGAGACAGAGTATAAATATCTTAAACATATTTTGTCAATCAGTTTTAATGAAAAATTATGAGCCTAACTATCACAAAGAATTTGTAATTGAATTTTAACTTTAGTCTGCAGCTCAAAATAAAATATTTGGTGTTTTTCTTGACTCTGATATTATATTTAAGATCTAAAATTATTATTGTGTAAAGCTATTCTCATTGCTCTGATAAGAAGTGTGGTCTTTACTTTCTGTCAACTTGACACAACCTAGCCACACCTGTGAAGAAGAATTGTCAGTTGAAGAATTACCTCCATCAAATCACTTTGTGGTCATATTTCTGAGACATTTTCCTACTAATTGGTATGAAAGCCACTGTGTGCGAGCAGGGACTACCATTGCTAGGCAGATGTGTCCAGGCTGTATAAGAAAGATATGTGAGGATATCAAAGGAAACAAGCACAGTTCCCCTGTCATTTCTGCTTCAAGCTACTGCTGTGAGCATGTCTTGGCAGCTCTTCATCATGAATTATAACTTATAAGCTGAGGGGACCCTGTCCTCCCCTATGTACATGGTCATGGCATTTATCACATCAACATAAAGCAAACTTAAACATGAAACAACTTAAGGAAGTTTTAAAACTGAAGGTGAAACCTAGTTAAGTTATAGGACATTAAGAAACCAAGTGGAACTGACTTGGAAGATTCAGACCCACGAACTAGCTTTCACAATGTTTGAAGGTGCTACGTATAGTGTTACCCAGCTTTGAGCCCTGGGAAAGATGTGTCCTGATATAACTTCATGGATATTATTGGGATAAAGAACACAAGTTTCTAATGTAATTTAAAGCCGTTCAAAAGACAGGCCTGCAATATTGGTACTAAGAATACATGACTGACTAGGTCCTAAGCCCTAGAGAAGAAGCTAATACTCATATCTGTCAACTTGACATACACCTGCCCTTTTTGGTACTTGAAGATGTTTGGTCCATGGAAAGTAGCACTATTAGGAGATGTGTCCTTGTTGGAATAGGTATGACTTTGTTGGAGGAAGTGTGTTACTGCATAAGCTGTAGGACAGCTTTGAGGTCTCCTAGTGCTCAAACTCTGACCAGTATGGAAGAGGTCATACTTCTGGCTACCTGTTATTTCCTCTTGACTGCCTTTGGATCAAGACATAATGCTCTCAGCTCTTCCAGCACCATATATTTCAGTACACTATCATGCCTCCCACTGTAATGATAATAGACTGAACATCTGAACCGGAAGCTAATCACAATTAAATAATAGTTTTTAATAACAGTTGTTTTAATAACAGTTGTAGGCAATGAGAACCCTAACTAACACATTTCTAAATTCTTATCATTGTATGCATAGATTAGTGCATCTCTCAACCCTTATCAGGAAACCTTCTTTTTGCACTAAATAGTAATTAATACAGAAACCCATAATTGCTTAATATGCAGAGAAAGAAGACTATGGAATGCATAGCACTAAGTGAGTGGTCAGTATCACATTTCAAATGCAAGGCTCAGAGATTATTACAGAAGAAGGATTGTGAGAATCAGAGTTAATTGACATCTTCAGTGTAACTGTTTCTGTTAGACATGTCAGTACTAAAAGGCACATAAACTCAAAGCATCTCTGATGACATGCATAAGGCCTGTATACGATAATATCCCTCAAATTCCAGGATTGGTGAGCAGCAGAAGAGGAGATCATGAATTCTCACCTCTAGCTCAGGATCTTTTGGCAGAGATGGGAAGTAGTCAGTTTTCTTTGAGGATGTTTTTCTTTAGAGGCTACCCAAGGTCGAATATATGATCCTACACCTACATACATACTTGTGGTGCTAAGTAGATTCAAAAAGCACTTTAAAAAATGAACACATGAACTTGGGTGTATAAGGTATGTTGGAAGCGATGTGAGGAAAAAGTAGGGGGGAGAGGATGGGTATGGCTTAATCAAAATCCACTATATGTATTAATGAAATTGTAAAATGAACAAATAAAAAAGAATTTAAAATCAACAAATGAATAAATAATAAATAAATAAACACATAAAATAAAAAAGCGCTTAATTTGATTCATAGATTAAAGGTACATGATTCACCATAGAAAGTCATGTTAGCAGTAACACAAGGCTGTTCACAGCATATCCTCTAAAAGAGAACACACAGAGAGATGAATGATAGAGAACAGCCCATTTTCCTCCTTATTCAGGGTAAGACTGTAGAGTATGGAGTTATTCAACTTACATTCATGGTAGATCTTCTCACCTCAATATATATCATCTAGAAACTTCCTCACAGTCATGTTCTGAGGCTTGTTTTCTTGGTGGTTCTAAATCTCATTAAATTGCCAATCAAGATTATTCATCACAAGTACATTATCTGAGAAGCAGTAATTATACACACAATTAGAGATATGTACCTCTTCAAAACTATAAAGTACAATAAGTGAGAAAGATATAAAACTAGATTATCTCAACAAACACACACACACACACACACACACACACACACACACACACAATTTGTAGGTAGTAGAGTACCTTAGAATCACCAAAGACGTAAATAATTATCCCACATATGACACTTAAAATGACTGTTATTTTAGCACATTTTAATTGATATATAAAAGCTGTTAGTATTTATAGAGTGCCATGTGATATTTTAATTAAAATTATATGATATAATGTTTTCATCTGAATAACAAAACAGAACTCCTACCTAAGCAAACTTTAGTACCCACTGAAAACCTTTTCTTTGTGCCCCCTCTCCAGTCTTAATATTTTCATTCTTTGGGAACCAGTGTCCTACCCTCAGCTGCTTTGCATTTAACTCACAATTAAAAAGGAGCAGTCATTATTTCTCTGCATATATTTTAATCTACATAGATTTCCTTTAAAAGTGCAGGTGCAATTCAGCCAATACCTTGAGTTTTCTGTGTCCCCCAATCTCTGCATCACTAACTTCTTTCTTCCAAAACTCTTAACCTTATGCCTACAGCTCAGACTTTTATGTCAGAATCTTCTGCTGGGTCACATTTACTACTCCATTGTCTTTTCTCTTCCAACAAGATTAAAGTTTTCTAATAAGCCTTACTATATATGGTTCCTTTTATACCCTTATCTTGTTCCACAAAAGAGGCAGTCAAGAAATATCCTATAAGCAATAAATGACACACATTGATGAGATATCTCTTATTTCCCATAGTGTTATTACTGAGAGGAACACTAAAGCTACCTAGTCAATGTTCTTGACTCCATTACTTATTCTTCTATTTCCTTAAGGGTTTCTTTTACTGGCACTATCCAAGTGAACTTTAACAAAACTATATATTTCAAACTCCTTTGTACCTCGGCTCTTATGTCCACATTAAACAAGAACAGGAACATAAAACTTCAAACCTTATAAAAGTTATTCTCTTCCTTACAGTCAAGTAAAGTATATGATTAAATACTGACATAAATTTACTGCTTGAATTCTTATATAGAAATTATTCTGCAAGAATTAAATATTTATTAATTTAGAAATATCAACACAGAGCCTTCAGTTTTTAAGAAAGCATAAAATCTATAAAACACTGGTGTTTGCAACAGTGACCCCGTATTTCTCTTAAAATCAAAACAAAGAGTATTCCTTTGCACTTAGCTGAAAGATCACCTTTTCTTTACACTGTCCATAAATGTCTATATACAAAATGGTGATCTATGCTGGAGAAAGGGCTCAGTGGTTAAAAGCACATACTGTTCTTGCAAAGGATAGAGTTTTGTTCCTAGAACCAAGGACTAGAGTTCCAAATTGACTAACTCCAGGCAAAAGGGATCTAACACTCTCTTCTGGCCTCTGTAGGTAACTGTAGGCATGTGCACAAACTCATACTCAGACAAATACACACACACACACACACACACACACACACAGAGAGAGAGAGAGAGAGAGAGAGAGAGAGAGAGAGAGAGAGAGAGAGAGAGAGAACAATTAAAAGTAAACAAATAAAAAAGTGATAAATGTTTCCAGCATGATTTTTTTTAGAAGGATGAGACATTTGGTACATGCATCCTATTCTAAAAGTCAAAGATACCAGCAATTACCAAATTGTGGTTGGAAGTGTGCATGGTTTTGGGTAGCAGCAGAACTTATGTTTACTAGTAAATTTATATAGCTATTTAACATTTAACTGTGTATCACTTGCTTTTCTGTTGCTGCGATAAATCATCATGATACAAAAGGATAGATGGAAGATTTTATTTCTGCTTATACATTCAGATAAAGCACAAGTGTTCAATGGGACATGACTGGAACAGGAAGCTGAGAGATCAGTTCTTCAACCCCAAGCAGGAAGCACAGAGTGAACTGGAAGTTGGACGATGCTTTCAAAGCTCACTCTCACCCCAAGTGACGTTACCTTTAACGTCATGAACACATGAACAAGGAGCTCCACCAACTGAAGATCAAGTGTTCAAATAGCATATCATTTTGGCATCATTTCTAACCACCAAAACAATCTAAATTAAAGAAGAGCTTAATTTCTATTTATTAGTCAGTTTTGTGTTACTACAACTAAGTACCTCACACTGGTTTGCTTAAAAATAAAGCAACCTTGTTAGTGCATAATGCCTCTGCGATTTTCAGCCTGGGACTTGGTGGGCCCAAGAGTTTTGACCTCAAATGTCAGGTGAGCAAGCCTGAAAGGTTACATTCCAGGAAGCAGCAGGCAATAATCTACAAGTCATGCTCTTCTGTAATTCTTTTAAGTCAGTCCCACTGTGTCTCTGGTGGGCTGCAAACTTAGGATTCACCCATTGACTTTTCTTGAGTGCTGGGAGTAAAGGTGTGTGCCTTTGTGCCATTCTAATACACAATCTGTTTGGACAGCATACTGTCAATAGTCTAAAAAACCTCCCTTTATGACTCATCTCTTAAACGTTTTACTGCTTCTCAATGGTTTCCTATTGTGAATCCAGCCCAAAGCGCATGAGTCTATAGGTGACCATTCATCTGTGTATTCCAGTTTCTCCTTGGAGACTGATACATGAACTCTGATTCTGCTAGAGTATCTTCACTATGTAACATATCACCACTCATTCAATCCACTTATTTTGGTGGGAATGTTAACAGTTTACTATTTACATTTGCACAATTTATCTTTCCATATGTGTACAGGTTCGTGTGTACCTGTGTCCTGTGCCCATACACATGTGTTTGTTTCTTAATCTGGAAGCTAGAAGTCAACACGAGGGTTCATTTCTCAGAAGCCTTGTGTATTCCGGTCTAAGCCTCATTCACTTGCTTAAGTTAGCTTGTTATTGAGTCCAGAGTGTTTGGTTGTCACAGCCTCTCTTGTGCTGGGATTATAAGCACATGCCACTATATCTAGCCTTTTACTTAGGTCCTAGAGATCGAACACAGACCTTCATGCTTAGGTAGCAGTACTTTACCAATCTTCCAAGCTCTGTCATTTAATGAAATGTTTGAAATAGTAACAAAATGGCATAAACGGAAATTGATGGTAGCATTCATTGATTTTCTGTTTGCTTTGTTTAGACTTTGCTTGGGACTCATGAAGAATCTCATCAGGAATCCCTTCCCTTTATACTCTAATTGCAGTGACATAGAGGAAGGGTGAAACCCCCAGGAAGAGTGCTTCCTGATGTGTTCTGCACAACCTGCTCCAGTCCATGCAACCACCTCAGCTTGCAGAATCAAGAGAAGGAAATACAATGAAAGAAATTCAATATCCATAATTCTGGAGAAACAGTACATATTGCCTCTTTCGTAGGTATGGTGACTATGTATGTGGATTTGTTTTCTCAATGGAAATGTTCTAAGCAATGTTAAAGACATTTAAATACATACAGAAGCATTGGTTTAAAAAGGTGCTACTATATTGGAATGATAATCTTCTTCACAAGCTAGCATTCATTGATTTTGTTTGCTTTGTTTTGATTTTGCTAGCTAATTCAATTTTATTAACAAAAATAAATTATATATACATCTATGACATAAAGCACTTTCTAATGCAAGATCATTTCATTTTTGTTGAGTGTAATCAGTATCTACTCTCTTGGTAACATAATATATTTTATTTATTAGAGTGACCATGTTTAATAATAGATCCTGAATTTATCTGCCTGTCTAGTTTAACGTATGTGTCTTTTGACCTATATCTCATCATAGTCCAATTTGGATAATGCCTTGCTCTCTGTTACTTTAAGTTTAAATCCATTTTCAAGTGTAATAGTATATAATATTTAGCTTTTCCTTCCTTAAAGGAATTAAATTAGTAGGGTGAAAGTATTTTCAGATTAAATATAAATTACTTCACAATTAAGATGAAATATAAATTATTAGTTTTTCATCTGAAACTCTGAAGATTAAAATATCTCTATCTTCAATTTCTAGAGTCAGAAGAGGCCTTTACCTACTATATCCAATGTGTGTTTACTACCAAACACTGGCACTCTATGGTATTAACTTGTTTTCAAACCATTAAAAATCATTTCCAGACTCAAATAATTCTTGCAATCTATGGCAGAGGACGTTTTAAGTAAAATAAAGCCACCATTCAGCTCATTAGTAAATGTTTGTATCAAAACATGCTCCTGCACATTACAAATATATGATATCGTTGCTATTCATAATATATTGAATCTAAGCAGCAAATAAAACATTTGTTTAATATACTACTGGTTTCCCAGTTATTTTAGGGTGGGCATAAAATTTAATCTCAGCTGAAGTGTAATGCACTAGTAGATCATTTAGTCAGTGTATAAGGTCTTGTGTTCATCCTATGGCAATATAATACACACACACAGAGCAAGGGGGAGGGAGAGAAAAAGTCAGTGACAGTAACAGAGATATACTAAGTTACAAAAGCATTATTTTATGTATAACCATTTTAGAATTGTAAAGAGAGTTCCTTTTCAATGATAAGAGATTGGAACAGTTCTACAATCATAAAAGTGGTATAGAGCAAACATGTAGAGTTTAATATGCACTAAACCATGAATAAGTTCTCCTTACTGAAAGTCCCAACACTTTTTAAGTGGAAACTCTTGTTTCCACTTAATCCTATTGTCCATATAATCAGTTGAAGTCTTTAAAGAATTGTTTTTAGATATATTGGGAATTCTGTGAATGTAACAATATTTCTTCTTCTTCTTCTTCTTCTTCTTCTTCTTCTTCTTCTTCTTCTTCTTCTTCTTCTTCTTCTTCTTCTTCTTCTTCTTCTTCTTCCTTCTTCTTCTTCTTCTTCCAAAATTCCTCAGACTCCCATATCCGTAAAGACTACTGTCATGCTTCAGGGTGCACACAAAGCTTAAAACATTTTTTTCCAAAAGCCTGTGTGAATTTTCCTGAGATGGTACCCCCCTCATTAAGCAAGATATGATGTCACCCTTAGGGATTTGGATCTGGAGTTCTAAAAGTATTGAAAAATAACAACAAGCTTAAGTTGATGCTTGTGTATACATAGGCACATGCACACATACACATACACATAAACGCACATACTCAAACACACACACACACACAGAAGTATAACACAGTCTTATATTCAATTAATTCAACTTATTTAAAATTTAAAAAATATCTTTAGCCAAAGCTACTGATTTTGTTAGCATCATAAAATGTGTATTTACATAGTATTAAATTCAATTTTTATCCTTCTTCATTCACCTTACTCTCTTTATTAAGCAAAAGTATCAGAAAAAGATAAAATATTACCACTTTAAAAGCAGTCTCCTATGGGCATATGAAAACATCTTTTCAAGTTAACTAGGTCTCAAATCTGTATTGAATATGTCAAATCACTATCTCTAACCACTTATTACAATGTCTGATTCAACCTATATTTTAGGAAACGTGTAAGAACAAAATAATAAACCATGATACATACTTCCCACCTTTTTACATTCTTTTCTCATTCCTTTTGTATGTTCAAGTAAGGATAGGGTGACATGTAAATATATAGTTCTGTAGCTGTGTGCACGTGGAGGCAAGATCAGGGTTAATCCTTTAGGTAACATCGTCTTCGTTTTTGTGAGACACATTTTCTCATTTGCCTGGAGCTTATGGCTTAGGCAAGGATATCTGGGAAGCATGCCCCAGGGTTCCATCTATCTCTGCCTCTACAGTGCTGGAATTAGAAGAATGTGACAGGATACCAGCACAAATGGGGTCTGGGGCTTAACCTTAAGTCCTTTCTTATAATCACTTTTTTGGCTGAGCCATCTCCCTAACCTTTTCTGCTTTCTTATGGAAAGGGTGGTTTCCCCTTGTTTGTCTCTGACATTACATTCATTATCTTTTCCAGTGGGTTTTAGAATCAGGTCTACAGAGTTGATGTCATTACAGTGTTCAAATGATAAACCTCAGTTCTAAAAACACTCTCAATATGTATATTTATTTATTATGTATTTATACACTTGTATATACATATGTTTATTTTAGCTTCTAGATACTGTAGGCTTTGTTGAATTTGAATGATCAAAAATATTTCACATAGTCCTCAGAGCATATATGAATAAGTATATATATATATATATATATATATATATATATATATAGAAGATTTTCAAACCACCATGAACAAAGGTACATTTTTTTTGAGAGATGCTTTCTCTCACTGTTCAAAGCAGAGCAAAGATAGACATGAACAATATTCATTTCCTATCACCTTTACCTGTTTCCAAATGTGTACATCAATCTGTCAGATCCTATGATTTCCCAAAGTGCAAATCACATGGTATAATTAAAAGTCTTCCATCAAACTACTATGACTGCTCATCAATGTACATCAGTGCTTTCTAATTGAGACAGAATATCACCGAGGCAGGAAAATCACCCTGACAGAAAACAACTTTGCTTTCTAAAAATATGTCAGAGTGCACAGATAGCATGGAGAACTCATCTGAATTAATAATGAATTAAATAATGTATCTCATGAGTATAGTTACAGTAAGGAGGCTGAAGATAATAAATGGGAAGGAAATAAATTCAATTCAAGAAATACGTTCTGTCTCTAAGGTTCTTTCATTACTGCATTGATAATTCTAAGATGTTACTTAGAAAATGTTTTTTTAAATGGATTTATTCTGGGCCAGGGAGACAGCTCAGTAACAAATCTGATCACATGATTTCATTGACTAGGATTTGCATAATAGAGAGTACAAAATCCTTCAAGTTGTTTCCAGGTTTCCATGTGTATATTGTGGCCCATGCCCACAATCCATACACCCACAGTTACATAGAAAATAGAAAATAGGTTTACACTGCTGAAGTTGATAAATACTGCAAAAAATCTGGAAAGTGTATCTGTGTATCTACGTCTGTGTGCACACATATGAAGGAATGCATGTGCTTGGTGGGTGGGTGTGTAAGCCTGTATTCCTAGCCACCCCAGTGGCTGAGGCAAAAAATAAAACAAAACACAAAACCAAATTCAGGTCCAGCCCGGGCAGTATAGTGAGCTGAATTCAAGGGGCCTTAAGAAAACAAAAAGGAACAGCTTAATAAAATTAAGGAAAACAGACTTAAGGAGATTAGATGCCTGAATGATGCCCAAGAAAGCACAATCATGGGGCTTGTGGCAATGACAAAGATAATCCAGACAACAGAGAACAGACAATGAGAACAGAATTCCATAAGGAGATAGAAATATTGAAGAAGACACAAGCTGAAATGGGCTGAAATGGTGGTGAAATTAAATAAGTCACTAACTCAACTAGTAAACTCGAAGGGATACTTGACAAAGATCAAGCAGAAGATAGGCAGACAAAGAGGATACAAGGGCAAAGTAGTTGATTCACACAAGATAAACAAATTAAAACACATAGGAAGGAAACATACAAAAGAGTAGGACACCATGAGAAAAGCCACATGTTTTAATTATAGGCATAGATGAGGAAGAATACCAAGTGAATGGTATAGATCAGATCTTCAACAAGATATAAGAGAACTTCTCTGGACTGAAGACACAACCATATCGATACAGAAAGAACACAGAACACCAAAAAGACATGACCAAAAAAGAAAATCTCAGGGCATATCATATTTCAGATATTAAATATAAAGAACAAAAATGTGTTTTGAAATCTGCAAGGGTAGGGGGGTTGTAAATTACATATAAAAGAAAATTCATCAGAATAACAGCTAAATTATTTTATAAATTTTGAAAGCCAGAAGCCCGAGAACCATGCATCCCAAATTCTAAAGGACTATAATGTCATTCTAGACTTATATACACAGCAAGTATATAAGTATATACCATAAGTGAAAGAGAAAGAAAACCTTTCCATTATATAAATAGCTAATATATATATAAAACAAACCAAGCTTACACAAAATACAAAAAGCAACATTTTAGATTGAGTAAAGGATTAAGCACAGCAGAGAGACTGTAGAAAGAAATAAAATGTCATAATTATTAAATCACCAAGTACCCCTGCAGTGATTTGACTAGGTTTGACCTCCACAGAATTTTGTGTTTGAACAGATGAGGCATGGCCCTGCTGGAGCAGTTATGACCTTGTTGGAGGAACTGTGTCACTGTGGGGATGGGCTTTGATGCCTTCTCCTATGCTCAGGCTGCACCCAGGGCTACGAGATCCTCTTTCTGGCAACCTGTGGGAAACAGTCTCCTGGCTGCCCTCGGACCAAGATGCAGAGCTCTCAGATCCCTCACCATTCCTCCTGCAACCTCCCATGATCCCACCTTGATGATAAATGAGTGAACTTCAAAACTGTAAGGCGGACCCAATTAAATGTTGTCTTTATTAGAATTGCCTTGGTCTTGGTGTCTGTTAACTGCAATGGAAACATTATGAAACGTCCTAGATCACAAATAACACCCAAGATCAACAACACAATGACTACAATTAACACAAATATTTTAATAATAACTTTAATACAAATGGTCTCAATTCTCCAATCAAAAGTCACAGACTTAAGGAACAAATTTAATCCATCTACAAAAATACATTATTATATCCTCACATGGTGAATAAAGAAATTGATAAAACCAAGGAAAGCTGGTAGCAGGAAAATGGTCATTTCCCAGGAAGAACATACCGAATGGTTGTCTAGTGCTAAACAGTCAACCCTGAAAACATAATTGTAGGTCACATTATATGAACAAATTATACTTAGGAATGTATGTGTGCATATACAAACACATAAGTATGTAATAAAAATGAAAAAGAAGCTATAAATTTAAAGAAGACTGTGGAGGGTTTTATGGAAGAAAAAGGGAAAAGGAAAATTTATAATCAAATTACAATCAAAAAATTAAACAAAAAAAATGTTTTGAATTTGATTGTTTTACACTGAATTTATGTTAGACTTTTGGAAAAATTTATATCTTATGAAAACTTCCCCACTGGAAAATTAACTTGTTTCTATACTGATTCAGGTGTTGATTTATACCTATCCTTAAGTAAAGTTTCTTTGCACGAAAAGTATAGACTAAAATTACAGAGCTATAATAATTAAGACACTATGGCCCTAGTACAGAAACAGAATTGTTAAGTAATAGAACAAAATTGAAGATCAAAACATGAGTACACATAACTTTAATCCTATGATATTTGACAAATATTTTGAAAATATACACTGGAGAAAAGAAAGCATGTTTAACAATTGGTGTTGGAAAAACTGAATGAATGTCCACATGTATAAAAATGAAAATAGACATATATATATCGCTTTGCATAATATATATATTATATATAGACTATATATATATATCACTTTGCATAAAATCTAACTCCATATGGATTAAAGCCACCAACCTGAAACACAGAAACTTCTAGAAGAAAAAATGTCAGTACCCTATATAATATAGATGTAGGAATGGTTTCTCAATAAGACCCCATTTGGCCAAAAATAAAGGCCAACAATTGACAAGTAGGACTTTATAAAATTAAGAAGTTTCTTCATAACTAATGAAATAAGGGGTGAAAAGAAATTCAACAGAATGAAAAGTATCAAGAGTTATTGCCAACTATGTATCTGGTAGAGGATTAGTGTTCACAATATGTAAAGAACTAAATAAAAAAAATTAATGGCCCATATGAAAACTGGCCATGGGGGCTGGGGGGATGAATCAGTAGATAACATGGCTCACAACCAACTGTAATGGGTTCGGATGCCCTCTTCTGGTGCATCTGAAGACATCTACAGTATACTCACATGAACAAATTAAATAAATAAATATTTAAAAGGAAAGAAAGAAACAGACAAAAAAAAGGAAACTGGGCATGGACTCTGAATAGACAATTCCCAGATGAAAAAATCTTTAAAACTGTTATTTTGTTCCTAGCACTTGGGGAAATGCAAATGTAAACAACTTTGCTATTATATTTTGTACAGTCACGAAGACAAAGATGAACAAAACAACTAACAACAATAGTGAATGCAGAATGATGAAGAGAAAATCCTCATTCACTATCATTAGGATTCCAAAGTCATGCAATCATTATGTAAATCAAGGTGCGTAATTCTCAAAAGACTAAAAATAAATCTTCCATATAACCTTTCTCAACAACTCTAAAACTTGACATCACACTCCACATATACCTACTCAGTCAGGTTCATTGCTACTGCATTCACAAGAGCTAGGAAATGTACTACAACCAAGGAATAAATAAAGAAAACATGGTACATAAAGAAAAATTAAATCACATAATTTGCAGGTTAATTGATGGAACTAGAAAGGGCATATTGAGTGAGGTAACCCACATACAGAAACTCATTGGTCATATATTCCCTTTGATCAGAGGCTCCTAGTTTCAAATATTCAGATATGACAACATATCCTACAATAAACTATAGAATCCATTTCCAAGGTAAAGGAATGAGAAGGGAATAAAGAGAGGAATAGTAGGGTACTTTGGTCCCATCTGGGAAATGGGAAAATGGGTGAGCTTTGTTAGGTCTGTTTTGTTGTTTGTTGGTGGTAGTGGTTTTTGGATTTTTATTTTAGATTTTGTTTATTTTATGTATATGAGTGTTCTATCTACATGTACAATTGTGTGCAAAAAAAGGGCACTAGATACCATCATAAATGGTTATGAGCCAACATGTGGTTGCTAGAAATTGAACTCTGTACCTCTAGAAGAGTAGATGAGCCTATACTCTTGACTGCTGAGCTATCTCTCCAGTCCCTGCTGAGTTTTAATTAGGTTGGGAAAAATAAAAACAGAAGGAGAAAGAAAAGTAAAACAGAGTAAGAGTTATGGGGGAAGGAAATATATCATCATATTAGCTTAAACAATAGAAAAAAGAAAAATGCAAAGTTTATCTTGGTCATGTAAGGAACATAGTCAGAAGTGGGTGGGTTTCCATGAGTATTGATGGCTGCTGTGGGCATAAGGCTTATTTTTTTAATTGTATCCATATTTTCATGCTCCTCATTCAAGAAATGTCTTCTCTACCAAGATTAATGACTATTATAATCAGAGAAAGCATGGGTTTGGGAGGCAAAAGTGTGTCTAATGTCTCAGTCAAATAGTAGAATGCTATAACTTTCAGGACAGCCCTTAGGCTGTGGAAAAGAACTCTGAAAACATGAGATTAGAAATATGTAATTTCTCAACTATGCAAAATATAAGGATACAGTAAGAATTGTATAAGGAGCTTCACAGATATAAAAGAGCAGAGGTAGCTGCACTATGAGCCAGCTTGTCAGAAAGAAGAAAAGCAGGCAGATTCAAAGAAGGCAGATTCCTGAGTTCAAGTTCAGCCTGGGGCAGAGAAAATTTAGGTCAGAATGGTAATCTCAGGACAGAATCTCAAGGCTAAGGTCTTGATTGTTGGGAGAGTCGAGAGGTACCCACAATAATTGAGTGATTGATATGTATGGTCTATATGTGATGAGTGATATCAGGTTTTGTTTGTTTGTTTGTTTGTTTGTTTTTATTAACTTGAGTATTTCTTATTTACATTTCGAGTGTTATTCCCTTTCCCGGTTTCCAGGCAAACATCCCCCTAACCCCTCCCCCTCCCCTTCTTTATGGGTGTTCCCCTCCCCATCCTCCCCCCATTGCCGCCCCTCCCCCCAACAATCACGTTCACTGGGGGTTCAGTCTTAGCAGGACCCAGGGCTTCCCCTTCCACTGGTGATCTTACTAGGATATTCATTGCTTCCTATGAGGTCAGAGTCCAGGGTCAGTCCATGTATAGTCTTTAGGTAGTGGCTTAGTCCCTGGAAGCTCTGGTTGCTTGGCATTGTTGTTCATAAGGGGTCTCGAGCCCCTTCAAGCTCTTCCAGTTCTTTCTCTGATTCCTTCAACGGGGGTCCTATTCTCAGTTCAGTGGTTTGCTGCTGGCATTCGCCTCTGTATTTGCTGTATTCTGGCTGTGTCTCTCAGGAGAAATCTACATCCGGCTCCTGTCAGCCTGCACTTCTTTGATTCATCCATCTTGTCTAATTGGATGGCTGTATATGTATGGGCCACATGTG
Organism: Rattus rattus; assembly: GCF_011064425.1. Lineage (NCBI taxonomy): Eukaryota > Metazoa > Chordata > Mammalia > Rodentia > Muridae > Rattus > Rattus rattus. Next base: position 15,205,179 of record NC_046163.1, on the reverse strand, counting down.
GGGCAGGCTCTGAATGGGTGTTCCTTCTGTGTCTGTTTTAATCTTTGCCTCTCTATTCCCTGATATCAGGGTTTTTTTTTTAATATTTTTTGGAATTTTCTTTTAGTAAGGACTGAGCTGTCTGCCAATCTCTGGGGAGTGAACACTGCTGTTTTAGATTTTTCTTAACAATATTTCTGATCTTGACTGGAAAATCCGTGGAACATAAACATAAATTTTATTTTATTTATTTATTTATTTATTTATTTATTTATAGAAATTTTATAGCTCTTTTAGAATTCTTTTCTAACAGGATTTCTGACCTTGGTCAGAAATCACAAGAGTTGCTTGGAGAGCTAACACAGCCCTTTTAGGATTTTTCCTAGCAGCCACTCAGAGAGAGCTACTTCCGAAGTTGAACATTCTTTTAGAGTTTTGTTTTGTTTTGTTTTCTAGAAAATTCAAGAGATATTTTGTTAGTTTGTTTTGTTTTGTTTTATTTTTATACCAGGTTTTCTGACTTTGGTCGGAAAATCCGTAAGCTATTGAGAGTTTTTATAATTGTTTTTTCTAGCAAGAGAGAGCTATCTCAAGCAGAGAGAGATGTCTCAACAGAAAGCTGCCTCAAGCAGACTACAGAACCAAGAGCCATCTACAGAGAGCTGTCTAGGGAATCTATCTCAAGCAGAACACAGCCTGTCAACTTGAACCCATGGTTTGACTTTAACTCATTTGCTTTGCCACTTTCAAACACCCCTTCCTCAGAATCCCTCTCCATGCTGAGGCCAGTCCTTGGCAAAAACAAACAAAAGCAAACACAAAAACAAACAAAAACAAAACCCAACAATTTCATTAAACCAGCATAACCTAACAGACACTATAACCATTTTCATTTAAAACCACAAGTAAGTGTAGTCTTCACCTTTCACGAAGGAAACTTCCCTTTACAACAAAGACTATTTAAAAAAAAACCACAATCAATTATAATTCAGAGTAGTAAAGCCCAGACTCAATGGGTTCATCTACAAAACAGTCCTGTACCTAAAGCTCAGAAAGCATAGCAGAAGACATTATGAAAGCCAGTGGATGACATAGATTGTTGTAAGATAGTGCCTTCTGTTAAATCAGAAGCTAAACCCATCAAGAACAACATGGTTTCCCAGATATGAGCTAGACAGTACTGATAGACATCCCAGACTGGATGGGGAAAGATCAGGAGGCTTTAACCCTACAAGAGAATTATATGTAACTAAAGAATGCAGAGAGGGGAAGAAATAGGTATAGAGTTAATTAATTAATAAATTCTGGTGGTGCATTATTGCTACCCATAACAATGTTTACATTCCTGAATGGAAGACACGCACACGCCACCTTTATATTTTGATAGGCCTTAATCAGTACGGTAGCTGGGCCACGTCCATGTGGTTAATCCACTTCCCACCAATGATTTCCAAGTGATTACTTACTAAACTCTGTATTCTATCTAGGCAGGTCTGGACCCCAAGGGCTGTCCTACTGGGCTGTGCTCTCCCAGCTCCTTCACACAGTAACCATGCCTCTCTGACCTGTACTCTTCTGTCTTCTCAGGAATGCTGTCTCTCATCTTCTCCTTCTCCATACATGGCAGACGTCCTCCTCGGCCTCCTTTTTCTCTGTCACAAGTCTGGCAATCTTAAAGTCCCACCTCTGTCTGTCTGTCCTTCCCAACCATTGGCTGCCAGCTTCTTTGTTTACCAATCAGAACCAACTAGGGGCAGGGCCTCTCAATGTTTTATGTACAGACAGTTTGGGGGAACCAAAATTAACATTATAATACAAGCAGCATTAGGTTCTGTGGGGTGGGGGGAGCCCAACAATTGGTTATTTAATCCAAATGGTCAGCTCTGAAAATATCCACAACATAATACACACTGAGCAGTTTCTATTTAGCAATATATGTCTATTCATATACATATATGCATGCAACTATAATTAACAAAAAAGGGGCCATAAATTTAAAAGAGAACAAGGAGAAGTGAATGGGAGAATTGGAGGGAAGAAAGAGAAGGGGAAATGATGAAATTATAATTTGAAATACAAATAATAAAAATTTTCTAGTGATTTTAATTGCAATAAGTAAGAACATATATAAATATGGATACCACATTCATTCAACTTGTAAAGACAAAACATTAATGAAATTGTTTTACCTGTTGAAATCAGTGTAATAATATTGGTGTAGGACAGTCACAGTGTTTGTGGAAAGAGACAGACAGAACAAAGACCATTCTAAACATGACAAGGGTATCTATTCTGTCTCTAATAGCAATTACTAGTCCGAATAGCTATTGTTAATGTCTTAAAAGATCTTTTTGATTTTTTTTATTTTATTATTTTAATTATATATATGTATGTACAGGTGTGTGTGTGTATATGTGTTCACATGTTAAAGCAGTACCTAAAAAGGTCATGAGAAGCCAATGAATCCCTTAGAGCTGGAGTTACAGGGAATTGTGAGCTGCTTGATATGGTTTCTGAGAATTTGACTCAGGTTACAAGACTAACAAGTTTTCTTAACCACTGAGCTTTCTCTATAGTCCCCATGTTAATGTTTGCCTTGCTCAGTCAAGCAATGTATTGGTTACACCATAGTTTCAAGGAAATACTATTGTTGTTGCTGCTTCTTTAGCATGTGTATTTCATTTGACATTTGTCCAAGCTCTCCTTCAAGGGTGTGATCTGATCTGTATGGCTTTGAGCATCGCATAAAATTCCTAATGGAAATGATGATTCCAGTGGACTGAATTGAGATCTAGGTCAGAATTGTCTTATGACTTCCAGGCATTTTTTTCTTCTGATTATTTTGATTAACATGAATTTTGTAGTAATGGGGCAACTGTGGTGCTTCTCTATGTATAATCAGCATGTTATTGAACAAATCTAAACTCCCTTGCCTGGCACTTACTGAAACACGAAATTGAAGGAATTATTTGAATTGCCATCAAGGTGCGCATCAAGGATCCTTAATGAAATGTTCATGTCAATGAGCATGGGAAAATTATTTTATGGTACTAGGGAGGTATCTCCATGGAAAACACCATGCAAGCAAGAGGACCTGAATTCAGATCCTAAGCACTCTTGTAAATACTAGGCTGACATGCTAGAGGCTAGGCAGGCAGACCGGGTCTTATTAGCGCAAGGTAGCTAGCTATCTGGATTAATCAAAAACGTAAGCTTTATGATCAAGGAAGAGACTGTTCCTCAATATATAATATGAAGGCTGGTTAGGAAAGGCATCCTTTGTTAACCACTGGCATCTATGTATGTGCATGTGCACAGAGAGCCCCTCCCTATATGTGCTCATATGCATGTGAACACACATATACTCATGCACATTACAAATATGCACACACAAAATATTTTAAAGGGTTTTATTTTTATATGTGTATATGAGGTCAATGTGGAATCCAGAAAAGGGAATTGGATATCCCGGAACACGAGTTACAGGAGATTAAGTGCCATCTGGCATGGGTGCTGGGAACTGAAGTCAGATCCTCCCCAAGAGCAGTACGTGCTCTTAACTCTTCTCACCCACATCTTTCAACCATAAATCAAGGAAAGAGACTCCTATTATCCTTCGATTTCCAAACAAAATTTCTCCTATTCTCCCAATCTCCACTAGGGCATTTATTGCAGAGACAAAGAGGCCTGCACTGAGCAGCTTGCCAGCACAATAAATTCAGTTTTGGAATTCTCTTAATTGCTGCCGACTGGTGATGGCACTAACCCAGGGAAATCTATGCAGCCACAATAGAAGAGAGAAGCAAAGAAACCCTTGGACAGTCTGGCCCTCGGGGGAATCATGCCTTTGAAACAGAGCAAGCTGAGCTTCTCCATAATAGAAATGGTAAGGGCTCTATCCAGCTAAGCTCAGTTGGCATAATATTTGCTTGCCAAGGAAAAGCTTCCTGCTGCACTGATTTCAATCCTTATGCTTAAACTTCACATCTGGTAGCAGACTGTAAGCTTTTCTATTTAGGCCCAAAAATTATTTTCCTAGAAATACAATGATGGAGGTGTGTGTGTGGGGGTATTCACCACCTTACTCAAACTAATATTATCACCTTTTACAGAATTAATGAGATGCTATAATTGCCAACACGGCTTACCAGTTTCTCGGGGAGCACATTTCAAAGGTGCACGAATTAGACATTGCCAGCTTCATAATTAGCGTGTGACAACTTTAATTCCAACAGCATGTTTAATCAACAGCAACAGATGGAAGTGAGCCTGGTGGTAAGTCACCCCCTTCCCAGCTCCTGATAGCAGGTTTGTCCCGCTGGCTCTGAGTTATAAACTATTTAGCATAGCAAGCACTAAATTACTGGTAATAGTCTCAACTCTTTAATCAGAGTTGTCCCACCCCCAGAATAATTATCACCACTGACACATAGGGAGCATCCCCTGCATACTCAACTGATTTTTTTTTTTAAAGAAAAGGCCGATAAACTGCCCCTCAAAGAATTTCAATACTCCTACTATTTTACAGGTGAGGGAATTGTACCTAAAGAGCCATCCTGATGTGACTAGGGTTTCACAGTTTGTGAGCAACAGGGAAGGAAGCCCTTTGGTTCCTGGCACCCATGCTGAGTAATTGTGTTCAACTACAATAAAAAAAAAAACATTTTTGTGGGTCTTTCCATGTGACTGTTTACTGCTTGACATTCTGCTAACCAAGAGATGCTATTTTGTGGATCTCATAGATTTTGGACACAGTTTTTTAACTTTACTCATCACCAGAGCCATTTAGAGAAAAGAGGGCAGAAACCACATGCTTGGTCCCTTCCATTATTCAGCAAACAGAAAAACTTAGCCAACTTTCTTGACTTTGACTGCACATCTTTGGATCTCAAATAACAGCCCCTAACCATGTTCAGTAACTCTCTCCATGAAATGACTTCTACCCCATTGGGCATATCTTCACCAACCACCCTCTAAATATGGCACATTGTGACTCTACATGACCCCATAAGCCATTCTAATTAAGATCTTTGCTACTATTGAACAGATGCTTTCTACCAGGCTCAATAACCAAACTTTCCAAACTTTTATTACAACAAATTGCATACAGCCAATGGAGACCAAATATCAGCAGTTTGGTGCCTTGATTTTCTCAGCCAAAGCAAACATTATCTTTCCTATCTACTTCTAGTGACAATATGAATTAGTTACATCTCAGCAGAGCAGCAAAAGGCTTTCCAATTGTTTGAGAGAGTGGAATCATTTGGGGAACATGAGAAATACAAAACAGTAGTTGTGGATGGACACACAGCCTAATCAACATTTCAATTTGCTTCTCTGTTGCTGTGATAACACCATGACCAAATGTATGTCGGGGAGGAAATGGTTTATTCATTTCCACTTATGGTTCGACACTGAAACACGTCAAATTAGGAACATAGAAGAAAGGAAGAGCCACAGAGAAAAGTTGTTCCAGTTTTTTAGAAGGGCCAGACCTAACTGCCTAAGGGTGGTGCCACCTACAGCACGCTTGACCCTAACACAGCAACCATTAATTAATATAACTCCCCTGTATATGTGACAATTGGCTTATGGAGATAAGTCTTCAGTTGAGATTCTTCCATCCCAGATGACTCGAGTTTGGATCAAGCTTATAACAAAAATTAACCACCAAAGTTAGAAAAGTGATTGTATTGCCAGAAAGGGCACCTCAATGCCCAAACCCCATATGAAAGCCAGGAGTGACGCAAGTCATATTTGTAATCTCAAGGGCACGGAAGAAGACATTGGCTGGACCTTGGGACAAACTGACAAATCAGCCTCGCCAAATAATCAAGCGGGAAGCCAAGTGAGACTATCTTGCAAAGCAAGGTGGAGAATGTCTGAGGATGAGACTGAAGGTTGGCTTCTAGGCTCCACAATCACGCTACATATTTATATACATGCTACATAGACAGACACACACACACACACACACAGAGGAGAGAGAGAGAGAGAGAGAGAGAGAGAGAGAGAGAGAGAGAGAGAGAGAGAGAGAGGGAGACGCACACACACACAAACAAACAAATAAATAATCCAGGTCTTACCAAAGCACTCTCAGTTATTCAACATCCTTTGATACTAACTACACATGTATCCTAGCACTTCCCAGTGTGACTCTCATGGCTAAGCAGTGCTGAGGTGCATACTGTAGAATTTGAAGAACAGGATAGCGCTTTCATATTTTCAGAAGGAAAGCAACTATATGTATTTTCAAGTCTTACAGTTTGGGTAAACTCCTCGCAGCCATGATTTTGTAGGCTTAGACTCTGCTCTGCAAAGGTTCTGACCCCAGCACAATCCTGAAGCAAATTTTGTCCTCTGTAATTTCTATTGTGCTGTTGTTTGAGAAATGACAATAAAGATGGATCAGAACTGACACTTTGCTCATTTCTTTGTGATTAACCCTGGGAAAGACCTCTTGCTATTCTGAAAATACTTAAATACCCTGCTACTTCATGGTATAATAGTTCTAGAATTAAAACAGAGTAAAACATTTTTTATTAATTCCCCAAATATTCATGGCTTTCTTGTCTTCACTTAGCATCACATAGCCATCCTAAAAGGCCATTTCCTGATCTCCATACTTTGGTCAAACTCTTCAAAATATTTTTATACACGTGAACATACAAGTACACAAATGCACAAACATGCTATGCAATGTTATTACCAAGGAGATAAGACCTTTCATTTACAATCATGCATTGTCTTTCAAATAGCCTCATCTACCTATGACCATGTACATAGTGTGGATTTTACATGCATACAAATAATTTGAATCACTAATAGTCTTATAGATAATATCAGCAACATAAATCAAAGGTGATTTTGTGTGTGTGTGTGTGTGTCACTAAGGATTCAATCCAGGAACCTTGCTCGTGCTACCTCTCGATCTCCTTCAATTTGAGTAATGAAAATATATTTTGAAAGTAGATGTCTCTCAGAATTTCACAGTTGTTCTTTATTGTTGTTTATTGTGATAGTCAGAACTCCCTGTATAAGTTCTGACTATGTTTGACCCTTTGTGTTTTTATAGATGGAGTGCATTGCAGGTGATATAACAGTAGCCTCTCTAAGATCTGAAGGTCTGAAATCCTGAGGGTGCATTCCAATGATGGGGGTTTGACCTGAACACCTTCTGGTTGGCCCCCTCACACTTGTGTCACCTATTCTATCAATTGACCCAAATTCATGTGCCAATATAAAAGCTACTCAGAACGGCTCAGTACTTACCATACTCACAACACAAAGGCGGTGTCACTTTAATGTTATGTCTCCTTTTCTTCGATAATACCACAGTCTTGTTTGCATCATTATCATCCATATTGTTGTTTCTTGGAAAGCATATTAAAAGTCTGTGCAGATCTATCTTCTTTTATATCTTAAACTAAATTAAATAGCTTCAACCTCAGAAAATGGCACACCATATTCCTATTTCTTTTGATCCTAAACAGGAACTCAATTTCCAATTTTATGATATTCTGATTGCATGACTTTACAAAATCACTATTAATAGTTAAAGTGATATTTTTCTAAGAAAAGTGATATACATTTATTGTTAGGAACTAAGTTCTTAAAAACAAGGCCATCAGATTTGAGTGGTTTTGGTTCTTCCAGCCTGATAAAATGACTTAATTCAAACATGAACTATATATGTGCATTTGTACACATACACAAGCATACGCACGCACACACACACACACACACACACACACACGCACAGGCAAACATGCATATACATATGCATATACATGTAATAAAATATCCCAACTTGAACTGTAATGAAGCTACATTGCTTTTATTCATAAATTTGAACCATTAAGGAAAGATTGTTCAAACATAAAATCAGCTTTCTGATACTTGAAATTAGTAACTATGTATAAAATGTCCTAAAGAAAATTATTTATATCCCATGAAAATATATGGAAAGTAAGAATTATGTGTAAGAAAGATGGCAAGAGATACCAAGATATCATAGGTCCTTTTCCTGTTGCTGTGACAAGACAAAAATAGATGACAAAAATAACTTAAGGGTGATAGAGTTTGTTTTGTTTGAAGTTCAAGAGTATGCACATGCATGCACGCGCACATATGCATACACACATACAGAGGGATGAGGAAGAGAGAAACAAGGAGAGAAAGAGAGACGAGAGAGAGAGAGAGAGAGAGAGAGAGAGAGAGAGAGAGAGAGAGAGAGAGAGAAACAAAAAAGAATAGAGTAGAATTTCTAACCAAACCTTATTGTTCGGCTGTACCAGTCTACTGGTGATTCTAGGGCAGTGTTGTTTTTCCAATGCTATCACAGTTGCTGTTTCATAGTAATACATAATCCCCTCTCAAGACTAGCCAGACCAGCTGGGTTTCTGCCTTTATCATTCCTGACATTGACTTGACCCCTTTAAAAGAATACCAACATAATTACAAAGAAGTATACTAGTAAACTTGAAGCCATTTCAGTTTTGAGATGAGATAATCTGAGAGTAATTCAGGGAAATCAAGTCTCCCAGAGGAAATCAGACTCGTAGCACATTACTTTGCTTATCTTTGGTGGTAGAACTTTGTGGGGGATACTCAGATTGGAAGAATAGTCTAAATTTGCATTCCAATAGGTTTAATCAGAAAGTGGTGAAGCAAGTGGATCTTCATTATCAGCATATGAATATATATGCATATTGACTTAATTATTGTATTTGTTACTTTTTCTGTTACTGTAATAAAATATCCTGAAAAAAGGAACTTGTGGGGGAAAGATTTATTTTAATGGTTTACAGTTTGAAATAGAATCATTTCATCATGGTGAGAAAAGACCTGATCGGAAGCATAGAAGCCTTAGTGACAGGGGTAAGAGGACACATTGCACCTGCATCAGGAAACAAAGGATGGACAGAAAGTGTCCCAGCCGATAAAACATCAAGGCCCACTCCCGTGACTCCCTCCATCTCACAAAGCTTCATCTCCAGGTTCCCTAATCCAAAACAGCACCACCTGCTGGGCACCAGGGGTTGAAACACATGAGTCTCTTGGAGACATTTTACATCTAAACTATAACAGTAATTTCCATGCTTTCTGAATTAATTTTCATTTTATATTTTTGTCACTAGGTTCTGTGAATACACCACTGCAAAACAGAATAACTACAATGGTGGAGAATGGTGTCAAAATACATTAGGCAGGTCCTATTTATTTTAAAAGCTCACCTAAAACACCTTCATCAAGCAGATGGAAAGAATTACCTAGGAGTAATTTCTGGACTTGTTTACCATGCACCATGTTCAGTTTTATTGTTATTCTCATAACATGTAATAAAATAATCCAACACGTGTCACATTATGTTAGTGAATAATTACAGCTCAGCATGACAGCTCTGTAATTTCTTGGTAATGAAGAATAAAAACAAAGAAAACAGCAGGAAAACAGAGCCAGAAGAAATTTAAAAACAATCTCGTTCTGATAAAGCATATAAAAGTCACAGTTTCATACTTTAAATGCACAACATTCCTATTAGCTTCAGGAACTCTGGATACTCAGGTCTGAATATCTTTAATTAACATAAAATTAAGTAAATAATACTAAATAATTTTAAACTGGATAAAGACATTGTCATTATAAGTACAACGTAATCATCAGGCTACAGGGAGACTGTGAAGTAGGGCAAAGGAAAAATTCACTAGAAAAAAGGTAATATTTCAGTTTTATGTGTAAGAAGTGATATAAAATGCAGTTAGGGTTAATGCATATCAGTAACCTATAATGTAACTAATTAATGGTGACCGGTCAGCTCGGTGCTGAAAACTTGGTGACTTGGGTACATAGCTTCCATATTTACTCAATGTCAGAGTAAATTTTTAATAATCTCAGTCAAATAAATGATACATACAGAGGGTGAATTTTTGTGTTGTACCTTCAGGGAGACTCGGTAAAGATTTTCTTTTGGGAACTGCAAATCTTAGGTCCTATTAATATGTGAAATTTAAGTTCACACTTGGTGATTAGAAGTTGACTTAAACACCAAGATGTGAAGATTGTTCCTCTAACATTATAAATAGGGGCATCAAGGGGAAGTATAGACAGAATCTATAGGGGAAAAAAGCTAAAGATTTGGACATTTGTTATTGCAGAGTTTTAGGATCTCATGGATAACAAACTTACTATGCTAGTAGTGCAAGATGCTATCATGGGTGTCAGAATGGATGGATAGTTATGTTTAAATGAACCAATTGCTAGAACTCTATATATAGAAAGACAGAGAACTAAAGATTTTGATTCTATGTGATTGAAATTATGGATGTGATGGCTAATATTGGTTGTCAACTTTATAGGATCTAAATCAATGAAAAGAATTGCCTCTGGACCTGACTACAAGGTATTATTTGGAATAGGCTAAGAGAGATGAAAATACCCACTCTAAATATAGATAATACCATCACATTGGCTAGTGTTGTAAAATATATTATCCCCTCTCTCTTTCTCCTGTTAGTGGGTGCAAACTGACCAGCTGCCTCACTCATCATGCCTCTGAAGTCATGCCATTCCCACCATGGTGGACTATACCTTTAGAGAGTAAGTCAAAATAAACTTTCCTTCTCTTTTAGATGCATTCTATTGCTGTAGTAAAATACTCTGAGCAAAAGCAACTTGTGGGAAGAAAGGATTTATTTCAACATATGTGTTTCAATATACCATTGAGGGAATCAGGCCCCCAACTCAAGCAAGAACTTCAAACCTAATGCTACTTGTCTGTTCAGTTGCAGGTTCATGCTTAGCTAGCTTTGATATATATCCCTAAATTATCTTCTCACAGGATGGTGCTGCTTAAGGTGGACTGGGATCTCCTCCATCAATTAACAGACAAGGCAATTACCTACAGTCATTCTCACAGTCTGTTCTGATCTGGACAATCTTTCAGATGAAAAGTCCCTTCTCAGATAACTGGGTTGTCCTAAGTTGATGATAAAAACCAATTGGGGTGCTTTCCTTCATTCTATTCTTGTCACCTATTTTATTACAGCAATAAGGAAAATAATGCAATGAGTTAAGATATACTTAGCTGAAAGTTTGTCAGCTTCCTGTTGTTGTAATAAATTCCTGAGATCACAACTTGAGAAAGGGATTTCTTTGTTTCAGATGTGGGGGTCCTTAGGCTCTGATGAATGGGCAGTGCACTGTATAAAGAACATTGCTGGAGGTTAGAATATAAAAAGGAGAAATATAAAGAGTGATGAAAGAATTATGGTCTAACAAGGCACACTCCCAGTGATGTCCTAGGCTCCATGTTTCACTCCTTTCTAAAAGCTTTTAAAAATTTATACCCTTGTGACAGCACCATGAGCTAAGAACCAAGCCCTTTACACACTGATGTTTAGGGAAATAATCAAGATTCTCACTACAAGACAAGTCACAACAACAACATCTAAGAGTAGCAGCTACGTAAACTAAACTGAAAAGTAAACCAAGGGAGAGTTAGAATGCATTTTAAATGACATTGATACATCTATTTATCCTTTCAATATATGTAACTAAAAATCCTAATACTGGAAAGAATATAAGCACATCAGAATCTTGCAGAAATAAACACATCCTGGCAATTTTTAAAATGTTTTGTCTAAATCTAAAAGCTAATATGTATCAGGGGAGAAAGGAGACTAATTTTCTCTTCACAGCAGCAGCTAGAATTTTAAATTGCCAATCAGCCGATTTATTGATCTAGCTACATGTAAATGGTTCTGAGCCATTCATACTGGGAAAGGACATGAGATTTTAATTACTTTTATTTCTTTTTTATTTGGTCAATATCCTTATCCAAGGACTCTTATATAAGAGATACTTCACTGGGTCAGAAAATAAAGCATTTTTCAATAAAAATTCTATTTGTAAAGAGAATCAGTATATAATGCAGGGGATTAAAGGTGACTTTCAAAATAGTATTTTTTCCTGGGTCAGAATATTACTGTATAAAATTATGTTCATACCAGATGAATCTCTGAGTAAACTGGTTTCAGTAATGAGTACAATTAGCCCAAATTCGTATGGAATAATACTATTGATTCTTCAATATGGAAAAAGGAGAGCTATTTACTTTAATCATATTAAAGAATGTACCTGGTACATTGTAAAGGAATGGAAATATGGAAGGAAAATCCAGGAGAGTGCCATTATGGTAGAAAAGACTCTTTTAGACACAGCGTCCAGAGATTATTTTTAAAATCAGGAAGAAAACACATTAAGAAAAATCTAGAAATATTACTATTGGACATGTGTCCTAAGTTCTGTGTGTTCAGACACTTATTTATGTGCCCTGAAAGCTAGCCTGGATATGGGCATTGTCGTCAATATTGAAGAATCACCTGTTTAAATATGTTATAAAATATATTCCCAAATTATCTCTGATTGGTTAATAAAAGGCTGAAGAGCCAATGACTGGGCAGAAGAGAAAGAAAGCCTGAACTCCCAACCCCAGTCAGGGTTTCAGAAGGAAAAGAGCCAGGAGAAGTTGGCCAAGAGGCAGTTGAGGATCCAGGAGAAAAAGAGTCATGACGCAAGTAGTGGAGGAGGAAGAGGAGGAGGAGGAGGAGGAGGAGGAGGAGGAGGAGGAGGAGGAGGAGGAGGTGGAGGAGGAGGTAGAGGTGGAGGAGGTGGTGGAGGAGGAGGACGAGGAGGAGGACGAGGACGAGGAGGAGGACGAGGAGGACGAGGAGGAGGACGAGGAGGAGAAGGACGAGGAGGAGGACGAGGACGAGGAGGAGGACGAGGAGGAGGACGAGAAGGAGGACGAGGAAGAGGAAGAGGAAGAGGAAGAGGAAGGGGGCCAGGAGGTATGGAATGAGAAGGAGTCACCAAGGGAGCTCTCCATGCCCAACAAGGGAAGGCACACGTGTAGCAAAGCAAGCCAGGTGAAACTTAAACTTCAAGTAACATGGGACCTATGGATTGGATGTAGATAGTTTAGATAAGAATGTCTGCTCATTCAGTCTCCTTAAAGCTTGTGGAATAAATAAGTAGGTCTCCTCTTAATTATTTGGGAATTAGCTGGGTTAGAAAAAGTGTCATGCAAATTTCTCATATATATATATATATATATATATATATATATATATATATATATATATAACTCAAACACTAAAACTTGTATGTTATTGTACAAGTCTGTAGTCTATTGTACCCTGGAGCAAGCACATCAGCATAAGTGTCAATTGTAATTGGATTCCTAGGTAAGTCAAACCAAAATCCCCAAGCTAAAGCCAATGTTGAAAAGAGTCATTTGCCTTTTCAGACAAAATATCAAGATAGCATGGTTACAAGTATCACATAGAAAGAGGATAGACTAATTTCATTTAATTATTTATGATTTCTTTATTGTTTGTTTATGTAAATTGTATATTGTAAGGAATATGATAAGAGGAATAAGAAGAATCAAGTCAAGAGACAAAATAGGCAACAGGTTTATGTATCATCTAGATATTCAGACTACTTCAACCACATTTTCCCACATATATGATTAACATGTTACAGGGCATAATGGAGCATATCCAGTAGTCTAGCTCAGAAGGTCACTGTGTAAGAACTATTAGTACTATTAGAAAACAAAACACAAATGGAAATAGGAGCAAAGGAAACCAACAATTGAATATTAAAAAAAAAAAACTTTAATAAGCTTTTTAGCAGACACAATTCAACGAAGAACAAGAGTTAGAAGCAAATCAAATAGAAACATGAAGAAAATAGAAGTTATAAGATCTGATAATATGGGGCTATGGCATAATAAGAAATAGTCTAATGTTTTCCTAATTGGAATGCAGTAAATATTATTTGGGGGTTTTTATCGCACCTTAGATAGTTTAGTTAACAAATGAAAGACACAAAGCCTTTATGTTTACAATAAGCCTTAAATCATTAGAGC